>NC_140989.1:105650480-105763315 GCF_052327205.1 Somniosus microcephalus
CCCTCTTCCCCCTCCCTCCCTCTCCCTTCCCCCTCCCTCTGCCCTTCCCCCTTCCCTCTCCCTCCCTCCCTCTTCCCGCTTCCTCCCTCCCTCTTCCCCCTCCCTCCCTCTTCCCCTCCCGCTTCCCTCCCCCTCCCTCCCTCCCTCTTCCCCCTCCCTCCATCTTCCCCCTCCCTCCATCTTCCCCACACCTCCCCCTCCCCCCTCCCTCTTCCCCCTCCCTCCCTCCCTCCCTCTTCCCCCTCCCTCCCTCTTTCCCCCCCTCCCTCCCTCTTCCACTCCCCTCACCCTCCCTCTTCCCCCCTCCCCCCACCCTCCTTCTTCTCCCTCCCCCTTCCCTCTCTCTTCCTCCTCCCTCCCTCCCTCTCTTCCCCTCCCTCCCTCCCTCTTCCCCCTACCTCCCTCCCTCCCTCTTCCCCCTCCCTCCCTCCTTCTTCCCCCTCCCTCCTTCTTCCCCCTCCCTCCTTCTTCCCCCTCCCTCCCTCTTCCCCCTCCCTCCCTCCCTCTTGTATTTGATTGCAACTTTCTAACAGTCATTGCAAATAGGATACCTGATCCATGAATTCAGAGTATAGACTTTCTTTAATCCTCAGTGTCATTCAGATCTCACAATCATGCGAAGAAGAACACATCAAAGTACAGGAATGTACTCAAGCCTACTTGTTAAACCTTCATACACAAATCTAAAGCTTTATATTTGCCAAGCATATTTGCTTTACACCATTTAAACTTAAAACAAGTGCTGCCAGTGGAAAGTGATTGAGGACTTGGACAACAAACACTTGTACACATTTTTGACTTTTTTGCAAATAAAGATTACGATTTGTCACTTGGCAACATACATACACAAACATGAGGAGTGAAAAAAAGACAAACAGTCCATTTTTCAAAGATTGATTAATTTACTAAGATTCCCTTCCTGTTAGTCTAATTAACTCTTGGCGGGATAGGGGCACTAGGGTGAACGACAAGCTCGCATGATGAGATCCGAGAGATTTTCGCTTCCAGACCTCAATTACATATGCAGGATCGGGCTCCCACCAAAATCACTGTCAGGTCGGCAGTCGGTAATTAGGGCGGCAGGGGACCCGCAGGAACGGTCCCCGGCACAAGGTAAGTCCATTGGGTGGCTCCGGGAGGGGAATCCCCATCAAAGGGGTTGGTGGGGAAGCCCGGGGCAGGGGTGGTGCAAGGTTTCCTTGTAGGGCTCAGAGGAGTACTTCTACTGCCCTGAGTGAAGCAGGTGTTGGGCCTGCTCTTCTCAGGTTTTCTAGACATAAATGTGGCCGCCACCAAAAAGGTAACTTTTTAAATTCTTAAAAATTCATGAGAAACCAGGAGGAGTAGGAATGCTCCTCCCCGCTCCACGGCACTCCTGATGGCCGCTGCCCCGTCCTCCCGGAATGTACCTGAGCGCCGCTGCCGACGAGGCAAGTAGCCCAGAATTTGTTTCACGAGATAAGCGACTTGCTTATGGATTGGAGCATCAATACACAGCACCATTGAGTGGAGGGGTGATTGTTTGACTACCCAGTCCAGTGAGTTCTAATCCTAGTCCTGCTGTGAGGGAAAATGAAGGCAAGTCAGCTTCTCACAGAAATGAGGGAAAATCAAACGGGTGACTCCACCAGATCATTCTTGCAGACATCTGTTGGCAGCAGGCTAAGTGCAGAATTAGCAATGACCTGCAAAGTAGGCTTCCCATCTACTCATCTGTGGGGGATACCTGGCCCAAAGGGAACCTGCAAGGGAATCAAAAAAAAGGGAAAACGGATGTAGACCCTTATTGCACTGTAGCACACACTCAAAAATTGACAATATGTTTCTCTATTTTTAATTGTTTCCATTAATTAACTCCAGTGCTCAAACATAACACATGAAATTCAACTTATTGGAAAAAGTTTCAGAAAATGATATCCTTATTGTTTTCCCCTGGGTGAGGTTATGTCGCACATGTTGGAGCGCTAATCACAATGCCACCAAGTGGTGAGACATGGGTTGTTGACAGCAATCTGAAATCCTACTCAGTTGCTGATCTCAGCTGTACTTTTGTGGGGAGTCACCAAGCAACAGCAGGTGCTTCCACACAGGAAGAGGTAAAATTGGAGGACAAGTTGTTATTGGGTCACTCTCAAAAACTGTTTAGCAGTTGGCTCTAGATTGTACTAGTGGATTGCAAGCATACCTTAGGTTATTGTGCTACCTGGGAAGACTTGATCAACAGTAGGGAAGAAAATAAGCTGAAGACAGTTTCAGAGGTCAGTTTCGTAGGGCTGAATTTTGCCGGCGCTCAGAGAGCGGGTTTGGAGGCAGGTCCGCTGTCAAAATTGAAATGATTGACAGCGGGTTGGGAACCCACTGCGAACCCACTTCCATGTAAGTATCCAAAGTGTGGGGTCTGCGATTTCAAAACAGACCCACACCAAGTGGCGGGGGAGGCATTTAAGATAGGTGCTTGTTTACTACTATTTTGCCAGCCTTTTTCTATTTTACCACATTTTTAACGGGGTTCACATCGTTCGGAGATCACGTCATGTAAGTAGGTCGGGTTCTCTATGTCTCCTCATTGCCGTGAATAGGTGACAGCTGCAAAAGTGGTATGAAAGCTACTATTTCACAGCTGGTCACTTTCCAATGTCAGAAGCTTGAGCCTTCAAGACTTGGAAGACACTTTTGATCTGTATGCAGTTTGGAAGTGTTTGGAGTAAACTCTATTTACTGTCACCTCCTTGGAGCAAGCTCTCTCACCATTGACAGATCGCTTCTGTCATCTCAACTTCAGCTGCCATCTATTCCAGCAACATCGGTGCCCTTCAAAAAATCTCACCTTGATCCTTTGAATCCCTCCACTATCAGCCCCAACACCAACATCACCAGGCACACCAACAGCACCAACAACAATACCAACCTTCTCCACAATCACCTGATGCTGCATAGGACACGGCATCAGCACCTGACCATTTTGCTGCTCGGGAGGCCAGCGATGGCAACACCATTGCCAGATTTACTTCACTTGACGCTGTGCACCCTGGCTGCCACATGATGCGATAGGTTAACACCATCCCACACCATCACCATAAAGCATTCCTACAATAACCAAGCCATTCCTTTCACACTCATCACCATTGCAGGGGATACCGTTACGTCTCACCATTCACTGCAACTTACTAAGACACTTCCAAAGGTGAACACAGATCTGTACAATAAGGCAACGTGTTGAAAATAAAGATTTCAATGTTTGACAACACATTAACAGAAACACGACATGAATATTGCATAAAACACCCAAGTGCCTACCCTAGTGTGTTAGTTGGTATAATTGCACCAGAATGAGGGAGAGTGTGAGGGGTGGCGAGTGAGATGGGGAAGTGATAATGTAGATAGAGAGGGATGGGTGGAGGTGCAAGGTAAGTTGGTATGAGTAAGGATGTGCAGGAGTAGGCTAGGGAAGGCAGAGTGATGGGGATGTGATGAGTGGCACAGCAGGATGAGGTTGAGTGTGGCTTTGCAGTAATGTTTTGTGATCTACTGAGATCGTTGAAAGGTTTGCGCCACTGCAGCCAGGTACTCCTGACGACATCCCTGCTTTTGCCCTCCTGTGCAATGTGCAACCAGGCTGCGTTGGTGTCCTGGGGAGGTCTCTTCCACCCTTGGAAGGGAAGAGAACCTCCCCGCGTGCTGTGACTCCCTCTATAAGCATATGGAGGGAGTCATGCAAGAGCCTGGGTGCAGCCATGCACCTTTGTGCAGTGCTTGTCAGTGTTTGCAGCACCTCAATTCTGCAGAATACTGACAGCACAACTGTCAAAATGAATGCGGCCATGGTCCCTTTAAGGAAACCGGCTGATGATGCATCATCAAATGACATCATCAGACCCGCTTCCTTTTAATTGGCCAGGAGCTCCGCAGGGTGGGCTTAACAAGCCCTATTAACGGAAAATCCTTTTCACAGAGCGGCTGAAGCCGGGAGCAGAACCAGAACCCCCAATCACGTTTCCCACCACAATCCCGCCTCCGCTGGCGAAATCGCGGCCATAGAGTTTTATAGGTCAGTGTCTCAGTGCCTTAGACGACAGTGTCCTAAATTTTTAGAGTTCAGCATCAAGTGTTTTAGTGGTCAGGGTCTCAGTGATTTAGAGGTCAGTGGATTGACTACCATAGCAGGCAAGTGGGGACCCATTGCATGCGCATCATGTTCTATGTGGGAACTCCAGGACACTTCACACTTCCTGGATAATCATGTGTGCAGGAAGTACTGCCAGTTGCTCGAGCTCTTCGGAGCTTGAGGAGCAGCTGGAGCCACTGCGGTGCATCCAGGATTCTGAGAGTTTCCTCGAACATATGTTCCAGGAAGTGGTCACCCCACTGCCGCAGAAGGTACAGGAAGTGAGGGAATGGGTGACTACCAGGTAGTGCAGGAATCCTCCATGCCAGTGGCACTCGCTAACCGGTTTTCAATTTTGAATACTGGGGAGGATGAAGATTCCTTGGAGGGATGCAGTAAGAATCAAACCCCTGGCACCACGGGTGATTTGATTGCACACAGGGTAAAAAGAAAGAGTAGAAATGCAGTAGTCATAGGGGATTCAATAGTTCAGAACTGATGAAAGGTCATCAGCCTGAAACGTTAACTCTGTTTCTCTCTCCACAGATGCTGCCTGACCAGCTGAGTATTTCCAGCATTTTCTTTTTTTATTAAGGAAGGACGCAGTGTTGGATCTGGTTCTGGGAAATGAAGTAGGGCAAGTGGAGTGTGTTACAGTAGGAGATCATCTAGCTAACAGTGACTATAATGTAATTTGGTTTAAAGTAATTATGGAAAGAGACCAGAAAATATCAAAAGTAAACATGCTTAACTGGGGAACAGTTCATTTCATTTATATAAGAAGGGACCTAGCACATGTAGATTGGAAAAGACGATTGCGGGGTAAAGCAGTAACGGAGCAATGGAAGAGATAGTTTAGGTACAAACTAGGCATATTCCTTTGAAGGGAAAAGGTAGATCGTCCAAAGCTAATGGGCCCTGGATGACAAAGGAAATAAAAGTTAAAATAAAACAGAAAAAGGAGACTTATGACAAATGTCAGGAGCAAGATTCAGTTAATAACCAGGAAGATTATGGAAAGTACAGGAGGGAATTGAAAAGGTTAATACGGGAGGCAAAGAGAGGCTATGAGGAAAGATTAGCAGGCAACATTAAATTGAACCCTAAAACATTTTATAAACATATAAATAGTAAGCGGTTAGCTAGCGAAAAAGTTGGGCCTATTAAGGACCCAAAGGGAAATGTTTATGTAGAGGCAGAGGACATGGCTAAAGTATTAAATAAGTACTTTGCATCTGTCTTCACAAAGGAAGTGGCTCGTGTTAAGTTTACACTAAAAGAGGAGCGGGAAGTTATGGACAGGATAGTAATAGAGAAGATGTACTAAAAAGATTAGCATTACTGAAAGTTGGTAAGTCACCTGGTCCAGATGGAATGCATCCTAGATGTTATACCACTATTCAGGAAAGGGGAGAGGCATAAACCAGGAAACTACAGGTCAGTCAGCTTAACATCAGTGGTGGGGAAGTTATTATCCCATTATCAGGGGCCATTTGGAAAGGTATGGGTTAATCACAGAGAGCCAGCATGGATTTGTTAAAGGCAAATCATGATGAGATAACAGAGAAGGTTGATCAAGATAGTGCAGTAGATGTAGATGTAGATATGGACTTTCGGAAGGCATTCAACAAAGTGCCACACAGGAGGCTTATTAAGAAGATGGAAGCCCATGGAATTAAGGGGAAAGTGGTGGTATGGATACAAAATTGGTTCAGTGACAGGAAGCAAAGGGTGGTGGTGGATGGATGTTTTTTAGACTGGGAGGTGGTTTGCAGTGGTGTTCCCCAAGGGTTAGTTTGGGGTCCGTTACTCTTTTCAATTTTTATAAATGACCTAGACTTGGGTGCAGAGAGCAGCATTATAACATTTGCAGATGATACAAAACTTGGCAAAGTAGTAGATAGTGGTGAAGATAGTTATAGGCTTCAGGATGACAGGATGGTGAAATGGGTAAAAGCATGGCAGATGGAGTTTAATGTGGAGAAGTGTGAAGTGATGCACTTTAGGAGGATTAATATGGAAAGACAGTATATTATAAATGGCATGATTTTGAAAAGTCTAGATGAGCAGCGAGACCTTGGTGTTCATATACACAAATCCTTAAAGGGGGCAGGGCAAGTTGATAAGGTGGTTAAAAAGCATATGGGTTACTTGGGTTTATAAATAGAGGAATAGAATATAAAAGCAAAGAGATCATGCTAGAACTTTATAAATCACTGGTCAGGCCTCAGCTGGAGTATTGTGGACAATTCTGGGCACCACACTTCAGGAAAGATGTAAAGGCATTAGAAAGGGTACAGAGGAGGTTTACCAGGATGTTATCAGGGATGAGGGGCAAAATGAAAGCCATGCTGCCACAAGAAATATGATAGAGCACACCATTGGCATGCTGAAGCAATGATTCCGCTGCCTGGACCATGCTGGAGGAGCCCTGCCGTACTCGGCCGAGCGGGTCTCAAGATTTGCCATGGTATGCTGCATGAGTCATGGAGTTATACAGCACAGAAAGAGGCCCTTCGGCCCATCGTGTCCACGCCGGCCATCAAGCCCTATCTATTCTAATCCCATTTTCCAGCACTTGTTCCGTAGCCTTGTATGCTATGGAGTTTCAAGTGCTCATCTAAATGCTTCTTGAATGTTGTGAGCGTTCCTGCCCTTTCAGGCAGTGAGTTCCAGATTCCAACCACCCTCTGGGTGAAAAAGTTTTTCCTCAAATCTCCTCTAAACCTCCTGCCCCTTACCTTGAAACTATGCCCCCTGGTTATTGACCCCTCTACTAAGGGGAAAAGTTCCTTTCTATCTACCCTATCTATGCCCCTCATAATTTTGTACACCTCAATCAGGACCCCCTCAGCCTTCTCTGCTCTAAGGAAAACAACCCCAGCCTGTCCAGTCTCTCTTCATAGCTGAAACGCTCCAGTTCAGGTAACATCCTGGTGAATCTCCTCTGCACCCTTTCGAATGCAATCACATCCTTCCTACAGTGTGGCGACCAGAACTGCACACAGTATTCTAGCTGTGGCCTAACTAATGTATTGTACAGCTCCATCATAACCGCCCTGCTCTTATATTCTATGCCTCAGCTAATGAAGGAAAGTATCCCATATGCCTTCTTAACCACCTTATCTACCTGTCCTGCTGCCTTCAGGGATCTATGTACATGCACACCAAGGTCCCTCTGCTCATCTGTCCTTCCTAGGATCCTACCATTCATTGTGTATTCCCTTGCCTTGTTATTCCTCCCAAAATGCATCACATCACACTTTTCAGGGTTAAATTCCATTTGCTACTATTCTGCCCATCTGACCATATATCGTCCTGTAGCCTGAGGCTTTCCTCCTCGCTATTTACCACTCCACCAATTTTCATGTCATCTGCGAACATACTGATCATACCTCCTACATTCATATCTAAATCATTAATGTACACTACAAACAGCATGGGACCCAGCACCGATCCCTGCGGTACACCACTGGACACACGCTTCCAGTCACAAAAACAACCTTCGACCATCACCCTCTGCCTCCTGCCACTAAGCCAATTTTGGATCCAATGTGCCAAATTGCCCTGGATCCCATGGGCTCTTACCTTCTTGACCAGTCTCCCATGCAGGACTTTGTCAAAAGCCTTACTGAAGTCCATGTAGACTACATCAACTACACTACCGTCACCCCCTCGAAAAATTCAATCAAACTGGCTAGACATGATCTCCCCCTGACAAAGCCATGCTGACTATCCTTGATTAATCCTTGCCTCTCCAAGTGGAGACTAATTCTGTCCCTCAGAATTTTTTCCAATAATTTCCCTACCACTGATGTTAGGCTCACTGGCCTGTAATTCCCTGGTTTATCCCTACTACCCTTCTTGAATAATGGTACTACATTAGCTATCCTCCAATCCTCTGGCACCTCCCCTGTGGCCAGAGAGGTTCTGAAATTTTGTGTCAGAGCCCCTGCAATCTCCTCCCTTGCCTCACACAGCAGCCTGGGATACATCTTGTCTGGGCCTGGGGATTTATCCACTTTTAAGCCTGCTAAAACTACTAGTACCTCCTCCCTCTCAATGCTAATTTGTTCAAGTAAATCACAATCCCCCTGCCTGATTTCTATGCCTACATCGTCCTTCTCCATAGTGAACACAGATGCAAAATATCAATTTAAAACCTCACCTACATCTTCTGGCTCTACACACAGATTGCCACTTTGGTCCCATAATGGGCCCTACTCTTTCCCTGGTTATCCTCTTGCCCTTAATATACTTATAAAACACCTTGGGATTTTCCTTTATTTTGCCCGCCAGTGTCTTTTCATGCCCCCTCTTCGCTCTCCTAATTTCTTTTTTAAGTACCCCCCTGCACTTTCTATACTCCTCTAGGGCTTCCACTGTTTTTAGTCCTTTGTATCTGCCAAAAGCCTCCCTTTTTTTCCTAATTCATTTTTGTATATCCCTTGACATCCAGGGTTCCCTGGGCTTGTTGGTCCCACCCTTGACCTTTACAGGAACATGTTGGCGTTGGACTCTCTCTATTTCCTTTCTGAAAGACTCCCACTGCGCTGATGTGGATTTTCCTACAAATAGCTAATCCCAGTCCACTTTGGCCAGATCCTGCCTTATCATATTAAAGTTGGCCTTCCCCCAATTTAGAACCTTTATTTGCGGTCCATCTTTGTCCTTTTCCATGACTACCTTAAATCTCACCGAATTATGGTCACGGTCACCAAGATGCTCTCCTACTGACACTTCTACCACTTGCCCAGCTACATTCCCTAGAATTAGGTCCAGTACCGCCCCCTCTCTTGTAGGACTTTCTACATGCTGGCTCAAAAAGCTCTCCTGGATGCACTTTAAAAATTCCGTACCCTCTAAGCCTTTCACACTCTGACTATCCCGGTTAATATTGGGGAAGTTGAAATCCCCTACTATTATTACCCTATTATTTCTACACTTCTCTGAGATTTACCTACATATCTGTTCCTCTATCTCCCCCTGACTGACTGGGGGCCTATAGTACACTCCCAGCAAAGTGCTTGCCCCCTTTTTGTTTTTAAGTTCTACCCATATGGCCTCATTAGAGGAACTTGCTAAGGTATCATCCTTCCTTACTGCAGTAATTGACTCCTTGATTAATATTGTGACACCCCCTCCTCTTTTACACCCCCCTCTGTCTCGCCTGAAGATTCTATACCCCAGAATATTGAGCTGCCAGTCCTGCCCCTCCCTCAACCATGTCTCTGTGATAGCAACAATATCATACTCCCATGTGTTCATCAACACCTTCAATTCATCTGCCTTACTCGCAAGACTCCTTGCATTAAAATAAATGCCGTCCAGCCTTGCTATACTCCCTTGTGCTGTTACATATTTTCTCTGCCTTCCAGGCTGACTTGTTTTTTCCTCTATATTTGGCTGTGCATCACCCCCTACTATAGCTCCACTCCGTATCCCATCACCCTGCCAAGTTAGTTTAAACCCCCCCCCAACAGCACTAACAAACCTCCCCTCAAGGATGTTGGTCCCGTTCCAGTTCAGGTGCAACCCGTCTGACTTGTACAGGTCCCACCTTCCCCAGAAACAGACCCAGTGATCCAGGAAACTAAAGCCCTCCCTCCTGCACCAACTCTTTAGCCATGCATTCATCTGATCTATCCTCCAATTCCTATACTCACTAGCACGTGGCACTGGGAGTAATCCAGAGATTACAACTTTTGAGGTCCTACTGCACAACCTTGCCATCATGAGGGAACAGTCCCTGCCACCACTTATCAGGCGAGAAGTTGAGGAGCAGGAACTTGAGGAGGAGGAGGATATGGAAGAGGAGGAGGCAGAAGAGGAGGTAGAGGAAGCGAGGCTGCAGCCTAGACAGCCCCTTTCTGCCTGGATTGTTCGTGAAGAACAAATTCAAGTGCGATACCAGTAACCTCAACCCCAATTCCCCATTCACCAACAGTCCCACACTCCTTACCTTCCCTCTGTCACTGATCATCACAATGACTCAGTCGCAATCTCTCCAAGTCAATGGGATCTTTCAGCAGAATAGAGCAAGTATACTATCAGAAGTCTTTGTGTACTTTGTGTAGAGGTGTGTACTTAATTTCTTTTAATACAGTTGCTCTCCATCTATCACTCCAGATGTTAGGCTATAGTAGTTCTCGCTGTTTTCTGGCAATAAAACATTAAGGGGTTATTTTGGCCAAAGGGTGAAAACAGGCACTAAGTGGGTGCTGTGCTAATAAGACACGCCTATTTGAAAAGCTGGATTTAGCATACAATTTTGGTCCTAATTGCTAATTACCATAATTTGAACTTGCCTGGAGATGCTAAACCAGACATCTACAGGTTTAGCACTCAAGTACTGATTAGACGCAATTTTCGTGGAGCAGTATATGTGGGCTCCTCACACCCACTTCCAATGAAGGTGTGGAGTGGCTGGCACACAGCGGCATGTTGCAGGATGGCTCAGGGACCAAGGGAGAGGACGCACAGGTTCTTGGATGCTGCACTGGAGGTCCTGGTGGAGGAGGTCCGGGGAGGAGGGATGTCCTGTACCCACAGGGGGGAAGGACACCACCTCACCCTCCTGTCCCTCTCTCCTGCAGCAGCTGGTGCTGCTGTGCCTGGCCTCCTGTCCTACTCCCATTCCTCGTCCTGATATAGGAGGACCCCTAGCAAGATACCCATGACCAAGCACTCTATTACTCCTGGTGACTGCTATAAGGTGGAGTAGCACAGCACTTACTCTTTTTTAGATGAAGTCCTCAGAGATTTTTTGAAATAAATGTTGCTAGAGCGTTGAAGTTTTGACAAAATGTCTCAGAAAGTCTCCCAATGTGTTTCAGATGTCCTCTGCACAGCTCCAGCAGCAAGTGAACGTGAAAAGGCGAGTATCCCTTTAAGTAGCGCTTGAAATTGACATCAGCGCCATGCAGAATGTGTAACTAGCTGCAGAATGGATAACTAGTTGGCTTCAAGACAGTAAGCAGAGAATAGGGGTAAAGGGTAGCTATTCAGAGTGGCAGAAGGTGGGAAGTGGTATTCCATGAGATCAGTACTGGGACCACTGTTGTTCACAATTCATATTAACGATTTAGACTTTGGAATCAAAAACACAATTTCTAAATTTGTGGATGACACCAAATTGGGGGGATAGTCAATACTGAGGAGGACTACAACAAATTACAAGAAGACATTAATAAACTTGAAGAATGGGCATATAATTGGCAAATGAATTTCAACACAAATAAATGTGAGGTATTACATTTTGGTAAGAAAAATAGGGAGGTCACATAATGGAAAATACAAATCTAAGTGGGATAGAAGAGCAAAGGGATCTCAGAGTACAAATACACAAATCACTGAAAGTAGTGACACGGTTTAGCAAGGCCATAAAAAAAGCAAACCAAACACTAGGGTTTTTTTCTCGGGGGATTGATTTGAAAAGTAGAGAAGTTATGCTAAACTTGTATCGAACCTTGTTAGACCACACTTGGAGTACTGTGTACAATTCTGGTCGCCATATTATAAAAAGGATATAGAGGCACTGGAGAGAGTGCAAAAAAGATTTACAAGGATGATACCAGAAATGCGAGGGTATACCTATCAGGAAAGGATGAACAGGCTGGGTGTCTTTTCTCTTGAAAAGTAAAGGCTGAGGGGTGATCTAATAGAGTTCCTTAAAATTATGAAAGATTTTGGTAGAGTAGGTCACTATCACTAAGAAAATAGTACTTGGTAAAATAATGGAACTAAAAGATGACACGTCCCCTGGACCAGATGGCCTGCATCCCAGGGTTTTAAAAGAAGTGGCTGCAGAGATAGTGGATGCATTGGTTGCAATATACCAAAATTCCCTGGACACTGGAGCGGTCCCAGTGGATTGGAAAACTGCAAATGTAACACCCCTATTTAAGAAAGGAGGGAGACAGAAAGCAGGAAACTATAGACCAGTTAGCCTAACATCTATCGTTGGGAAAATGCTGGAGTCCTTCATTAAGGAAGGAGTAGCAGGGCATTTGGAAAATCATAATGCAGTCAAACAGAGTCAGCATGGTTTTATGAAAGGGAAATCATGTTTAACAAACTTGCTGGAGTTCTTTGAGGAGGTAACGAGCAGGGTGGACAAAGGTGAACCAGTGGATGTGGCGTATTTGGATTTCCAGAAGGCATTTGATAAGGTGCCACATAAAAGGTTACTGCATAAGATAAGAGCTCATGGAATTGGGGGTAATATATTAGCATGGATAGAGAATTGGCTAACTAACAGAAAGCAGAGAGTTGGGATAAATGGGTCATTTTCCACTTGGCAAACGGTAACTAGTGGGGTGCCACAGGGATCGGTGCTGGGGCCTCAACTATTTACAATCTACATTAATAACTTGGATGAAGGGACCGAGTGTAATGTAGCCAAGTTTGCGGATGATACAAAGATGGGTGGGAAGGCAAGTTGTGCAGAGGACTCAAAGAACCTGCAAAGGGATATAGACAGGCTAAGTGAGTGGGCAAACATTTGGCAGATGGATTATAATGTGGGAAAATGCAGGAAAAATAAAAAAGCAAATTATTATTTAAATGGAGATTACAAAATAAATGCTACACTTCAGAGGGACCTGGGGGTCCTTGTGCATGAAACTCAAAAGTTAGCATGCAGGTACAGCAAGTAATCAAAAAGGCAAATGGAATGTTGGCCTTTATTTCAAAGGGGTTGGAGTATAAAAGCAGGGAAGTCCTGCTACAACTGTACAGGGTATTGGTGAGACCACACCTTGAGTACTGCGTACAGTTTTGGTCTCATTTAAAGATATACTTGCATTGGAGGCAGTTCAGAGATGATTCACTAGATTAATTCCAGAGATGACGGGGTTGACTTATGAGGAAAGGTTGAGCAGGCTAGGCCTACACTCATTGGAATTTAGAAGAATGAGTGGTGATCTTATTGAAACATATAAGATACTGAGGGGGCTCGACAAGGTAGATGCAGAGATGATGTTTCCCCTCGTGGGGGAATCTAGAATGCGGGGGCATAGTTTCAGAATAAAGGGTCGCCCTTTTAGAACTGAGATGAGGAGGAATTTCTTCTCTCAGAGGGTCGTAAATCTGTGGAATTCTCTGCCGCAGAGAGCTGTGGAGGCTGGGTCATTAAATACATTTAAGGTAGAGATAGACAGATTTTTGCAAGATAAGGGAATAAAGGGTTATGGGGAGCGGGCAGGGAAGTGGCTTTGAGCCCAAGATCAGCCATGATCTTATTGAATGGCGGAGCAGGCTCGAGGGGCCAAGTGGCCTATTCCTGCTCCTATTTCTTATCTTCTTATACAGCGAGAGTGTTTCCACTTGAGGGGAAGAGCAAAACTAGAGGCCATCAATATAAGATAGTCACCAAGAAATCAAATAGGGAATTCAGAAGGAACTTCTTTACCAAAAGAGTGGTAAGAATGTGGAACACGCTACCACAGGTAGTGGTGAATAGTATAGATGGATTTAAGGGGAGGCTAGATAAGCATGTGAGGGAGAAGGGAATAGAGGGTTATGCTGATAGAGTTAGATGAGGAAAGACGGGAGGAGGCTGAAATGGAGCATAAACGCCGGCATGGACTGGTTGGGCCGAGTGGCCTGTTTCTGTGCTGTATATCCTATGTAATCCTATGCGTTTACTCCCAAACAGCTTTTTGCTGTTAGGAAAGGGCGTTAGGACAAGTGCTAACCACCAAAATGGCGTTCAGCCTCTTTAATGAGCGCGAGCAGGCATTTTAAGTGGCAATCAGCTCCTTAACGAGCCTCCGGGCGGCCGTTCCTAGGCTTCAACTACTTTACCAAGATGGTGTCTTGCGCTTAACATGGACTAAACCCCATCTTGGCCACTGCGCAGGATCGTTAGCGCCTGAATGCGCTGCCGAAAATTACCCCCACATTTTTTGGGGTGTTTTCCAGGCACAAAAAGAATCAATTTTACGACGCAGCATTCTTTTCCCAAACTGTGCCTATGCTACAGTCGCGCCATATTGGTAAAGGCAGCTTTCCAGACGTCCCTGATTGCCGCCTGAAACAGGCAATAGACTGCTTGAATATGGTAATGAGGGTCTAATGGCTGTTTAAGGACATTTCCTGGAAATTGTCGACGCTGAGCGGAGTAGGTGTCGGGCCTGCTCTGCTCAGTTTTTGGTTCCTAATGCGGCCTAACCAGCAGTCCTTAAGGGACCGCTGGAGGCCGCCATCAAAAAGGTAAGTATATTTTTTTAAGCTTACCTTTATGTGGAGCCAAGGGATGCAGGAGTGCTCCTCCCTGTATCACAGTACTACTGCTAGCCAGCTCGCACTCATCCCTGTCCACTTTCAATGTTATATGAAGAAGATAGTGAACAAAAATAATGGTCCTAATTTCAAATTAGTGCAAGCAGGTAGTAAATTCCTTATGAACACTGAAGATCTGTTTTATGAGCTGAGATTCTATGCAATGTTATGTAGACTAGCAGAAACAGTGCACAATGTTGTTATCCCACCGAAAACATACTAGAATAGAGAAGTTTACTGTTGTACCAAAAGCACTATAAAAATAATAACAGATGGGGGTAACCATTTAATAATATTAATGGTTGGATGATTGTGTGGGCCTGTGATTTGTTCTAGAAAACGTCAAGCTCTCCCATTACAGCACTTGTACTGTGCAAGGTCATCGCAGTGAGGATTAATTTATGTTTCAAAATAGCAATCCTGCATCTGTAATTTGATCTACAAGGCTATTTGGGGTACAACAGAGTCTGTCTCAAAGAAATGGAATTTCCTTATGGTAAAAAAGTGTAATGTTACAACTATGTGTAATGACAATTCCCTTTCAGGGACATAACAATATTTGTTTAAAACACGTGGCTATATTTTCTCTGTTTGATAATTTTAACAAAAAGTAGGCATGAGTAAAATGGGATGTAATGTTAGTAGAAAGCACTAATGGACTATTCATTAGTACTGATCTGAGGACTTGCACCCCTCCAAAATGGTTGAATGAATATTGGTGAAAAGTAAGTTAAAGTCTCTTTTTAGGGTCACTAATGATGAACTTTGTGCAACTGCATAGTCAAATCAAAAAATAGTATTTTACTCCAGATCAGACCTGAGAATAAGTTTAGTGAATGGGAAGATTTTGAAGTACTACTGTAGTGGCACAGATATATATGTTGGGGGCAGAGTTTAAATGCATCCATAAATTTGTTGGATATTATTCCATGACTCCGGATCAATGCACTTTTGTCCACAGCCCTATAAAATGCTTAGAAACCTCATCTATCTGTAAATGAGATGTACGGCAGTTTAAATGATGCTGCCATTTGCTTTTGTACCAGCGATTCTAGCAATATCCTAGTTTTATGACAAGTTAAAACAATCACTGAAACTAGATTTCTATAGATCACGTGTCAATCGAATACATTGACAATAATAAGGAAGAATAAATATGTTTCAAATCCTCACCTGATCACAATTGTAAATGTTTCTCTAATAAGTTTTATACCATGTGCCTCATACCCAAAAGCATCTACAATCTAATTCAGTTAGGAATGTATGAAGACATTGTAATATCAATTACTGACCATATTGGAAGCCACTCTCACCTTTGGGTCACAAGGTAGTGGGTTCAAAACCCACTCCAGAGATTTGAGCACATATTCTACACTGGCATTTCCATGCAGTGCTGTGGGAGTGCTGCATTGTTGGAGGTGCCGTCTTTTGAATGAGACGCTAAACCTCGGCCCCATCCATTTTCTCAGGTGGACTTTAAAGATCCCATGGCACTATTTGAAGAAGATTGTATGTGCTGACATTTATCCCTCACTCAACACCATCAAAACAAACTATCTGGTAATTTATCGCATGGCTGTTTGTGGGACGTTGCTGTGCGTAAATTGCTGCTGTACTTCCCTATAATGGCCCAGAACTTGGTGTCGGGGGCTTGCCACGCGTGCAAGCCCCCGATCTGCACTCACCCTGCGCGCTGACATCTGAAGCCCAGGCCTGCTTGCATTTCCAGTCACAGGCCCGGTTCTGATGTCAGCACGCAGTGCTTACCTGATCCAGCGGCGTAGTTAGTGCGATGTGCCGGCTGGGATCAGGTGAGCACTGTACAACCAATCAAGGGAGGGGAAGGTTCATTCATGAGTTTGAGAGTAAGAACTGTCAAACTCATGAAAACTATGGGGGCCCAAAACACTATTTAAACTTTAAATAAAAATTTAAAAAACATCCCAATCATTAAATTAAATTAAGTATAAATAAGTTTAAAAAAATAATTTAAACAATTTTTTTTTGTTGAAAAAAATAAATTTTTAATAAAAAGGGTCTAAAACTAAACTTACCTTATTGTAGATTCTTTAAAATAATAAACCTGTGGAAAAAAAATTCTAAACTGCAATAAAACACCACTTACCTGTAAAAATAAATACTTATGTGTGCTTTTTACAAGCGTAAAGACCGGAGGCCTTTACACATGCGCAAATCCCCCAAAACAGAGGAAATCCAAGACGCACGCGCTGCCCCCTACAGCGCACGCGCTAGCCTCTTCAACTCTTGGGTTAGAGGAGAGGAAATGCCGGTTTTCAGCGCATGCGCTGTGCATGCTGAAAACCGGCATTTCCTCCGGCCAGACGCGTGAGTACCCCTTCCGTACTCACGCGTTTGGGGAGGAATTACTGCCCCATTATTGTACTTCAAATACTTCATTGGCAGTGAACCACTTTGGGATGTTCTGAGGATGTGAAAGGCACTGTATAAATTTCTTCCTTTCTTTCTAAAAGTATTAATGTTACATTTAATGCATAAGTTAGGTTGGTGAAGTAAAGCAAGATACAATACTTTTGTTTTATAACAATGTCAGTGAACAGCTAGCAAATAATAACAAAGGGTGACCATTAAGAGAGCACGGAACAAGGCGTAGACTGGTGTTAAGAGGATTGGAGGGTTTACATGGCAATATACAGCGGGAGGAGATCATTGTGGTAGGGTGGGGCAAGGCCATTTGTAGGCAAGCATATGGATCTTAAAATTAATTTGCCATGCACACGGAGCCAGTGGAGCTCAAGGAGAACAGGATGATGCGGGTTTGTACGGGTGAGGATGTAGGCCGCAACGTTCTGGCTGAGTTGTATTTTATGGAGGGTGGAAGCAGAGAGTCTGACAAATACAGCATTGGAGAAATCAAACGATATTGCAGAGGTGAAAGGAAGTTGTCTTGGTAACAAATCAGATGTGGGAAGAAAACTGAGCTCGGGCAGTATACAGAGGTAGGAGTTGGGAAGGTTGATGAAGTCAAGATCAGAATATGTGGGGTTGGCAGAAGTAAAGACTTCACTCCTACATTACGATCTCATCCTCTGTGGCCCACCTCCAAGGCACAGCCTTATCATAGTTCTATCACTCCTACCTATCCAAGTGTAAGCCCTGATTTTAACCCTGTCTACCTTGCTATATTACTCGATATTGGGCATACAAGGGCTCACTCTGGTTTGTGAAAAGTGAGGACTCACTTATAGAAGTAGTCATTACTGCAGAACATAAGAGAAGTATCTGAGTAAAAGCCCCAAAATGTACAAAGTACCTCACTGTGCCTTATTGCTTCTTTGTATTATCTTACATAACTAAATATATCTATTTATTGTTAGTCTGGATATAATGTTGTGATAGCGTGGTATTTACTATGTTTTGGAGGATACAGAAGAATGTGGTGGACATCCAATACAATCTCCAGTGCATTATACAATCATTAAGGAGTAATTGTAGTCCAGAGCACGCTACTCTACTCATGGCATGTATACAGCTGCAAATTTCAGTTCGTAAGTGTGGTAAACCACTGTTATACCTGTCTGTTATGTGTATGTGTATTCCACTAGGTACAGGTCTGGACATGCCTCGGCTGACTCCTCCCACTATTCCAGGTATATAAGTGACTACCTCCCAGTCCCTTAGTATTCTGGATGGGTCGACCACTCGAGACTAGACCTTCATTCTTTAGTTAATAAAAGCCTGGTTGTTACTCGCTTAACCTCAGTCTTTTGAGTAATTGATGGCGCATCAATTTTATTAACTAAATTTTTTATAATGGAGAAGATCCTCACACCAGCATGCCTGGACCTGGACAGTCGGGAAGCGGATGCTTCCACCAAGCTTGCTCACTGGCTCATGTGCTTCGAGGCATTCCTGACTGCCTCCACTGCGGTCGTAACGGATGCGAACAAACTGTCTGTCCTGATCTCCAAGGTGAACCACCGAGTGTACTCAGTCATCCGGGACGCGAACTCGTACACAGCCGCCCTCCAGCTCCTCAAGACCCAGGACACGCGCCCTGTGAACGAAGTTTACGCCAGGCACCTCCTGGGGAGTCGCAAGCAACAACCTGGGGAATCGACTGAGGAATACCTCCAAGCACTGTCCGTGCTTGGCCGGGCCTGTGGGTGTAAGGCGGTAACGTCCACTAAGTACACGGAGGAACTGATCCGGGATGCCTTTGTAGCGGGCCACAGGTCCAACTACACCCGACAGCGACTGCTGGAGCAGAGTGACCTCACCCTCGACAAAGCCTCCGAAATCGCACTAACGCTGGACGCAGCCTACCGGGGCATGGATGCCTACTCCTCTGCACCGTGGACGCCGCGGGGAACGACAACCTGGGACACGGTAGGACAGCCCCATAGCACCGTGCCACCCCAGCCACAGCCCAACAATGGCCCAACCACCGCAGCAGTGTCCCAAAGCCAGACAGCAGTATCCCAAGGCCAGAAATGCTACTTCTGTGGCCAGGCCAAACACCCCAGAGCGCGCTGCCCGGCGAAGAATGCGACCTGCTCGGGCTGCGGGAAAAAGGGACACTACGCTAGCGTCTGCAAGGCCAAAGCCACCCCGAACGCCAGCAGCGCCGCGTGTGGGTCGTGCGAGCTGCCATCTTGGGCCCCCAACAGCGCCGCGTGTGGGCCGTGCGGGCCTCCAGCCTGGGCCTCCCCAGCCATGTGCGAACCACCGCAGCAGCAGCCATCTTGGACGACTCCAGCCACATGGGAATCATGGACGCCGCCATCTTGGACACCAGCCGGGACGCAGCAGGCCGCCAACCCCCCCCCCCATCTGATACCCGCAGCGACACACCGACCCCTACGCTGGCCTCTGTTACGCTGGACCAAACGAGACCGCACCAACTAGCTCGGTCCAAAATGGACGTTAAGGTAAACGGCCATGCAATAAACTGCCTTTTTGACTCCGGGAGCACAGAGAGCTTCATCCACCCCGACACGGTGCGGCGTTGCTCTCTCCCAGTCCTGCCTGCGCACCAGTGGATTTCTATGGCCGCCGAGTCCCAGTCAGCGGACATTGGCAGCTACTGCGTGGTGACACTAGTAGTAGACGGGACTGTGTTCAATAATTTTAAACTCCTGGTCCTGCCCCAACTTTGCGCTGCCGTTCTACTGGGGTTGGATTTCCAGTGCCACCTCAAAAGCATTACGATGGCGTACGGTGGCCCCCTCCCCCCACTCACAGTCCGCAGCCAGCAGCCTCCAAATTGCCCGCCGCACACCAGATGCAACCTCTCCACACTCAGAGTCCCACCCCCCCCCGACTGTTTGCTAACCTCACCCCCGACTGTAAGCCCATCGCCACAAAGAGCAGGCGATACAGTGCCGGGGACAGGGTTTTCATCAAAACCGAAGTGGAGCGGCTCCTGAAGGAGGGGATTATTGAGGGCAGCTCCAGCCCCTGGCGAGCCCAGGTTGTGGTCGTTAAGACCGGCGAGAAACAACGCCTGGTCATCGACTACAGCCAAACAATAAACCGCTACACCCTGCTGGACGCCTACCCACTCCCCCGCATAGCTGACATGGTCAACCAGATCGCGCAGTACCGCGTCTTTTCGACCACTGACCTGAAATCAGCGTACCACCAGCTCCCCATCCGCCCCGAAGACCGCCAGTATACTGCTTTTGAGGCAAACGGCCGCCTCTATCACTTCCTTAGGGTTCCCTTTGGCGTTACTAATGGGGTCTCCGTCTTCCAAAGGGAGATGGACCGGATGGTCGATCAAAACGCGCTGCAGGCCACTTTCCCTTACCTAGACAATGTGACCATCTGCGGCCATGACTTGCAGGACCATGCCGCAAACCTCGAGAAATTCCTCCGCACCGCCCAACTCCTGAACCTGACATATAACAAGGAGAAGTGCATATTCCGCACAGACCGCCTCGCCATCCTTGGCTGTGTTGTGGAACATGGGGTCATCGGTCCCGACCCGGACCGGATGCGTCCCCTTATGAAACTCTCACTGCCCCACTGCCTAAAAGCTCTGAAGAGGTGCCTAGGGTTTTTTTCCTACTACGCCCAGTGGGTCCCCTACTATGCAGACAAAGCCCGTCCGCTGATCAAATCCACCTCTTTTCCCCTGATGGCAGAGGCCCGCTCGGCCTTCCACCGTATCAAGGAGGACATTGCCAAAGCCACCATGCACGCAGTGGACGAATCCATCCCCTTCCAGGTGGAAAGCGATGCGTCCGACTTCGCTCTGGCCGCCACCCTTAATCAGGCGGGGAGACCTGTGGCATTCTTCTCACGAACCCTCCAGGGCCCGGAGACCAGACACTCCGCGGTCGAGAAGGAGGCCCAGGCTATTGTGGAGGCTGTGCGTCATTGGAGGCACTACCTGGCTGGAAAACGATTTACCCTGCTCACTGACCAGCGTTCAGTTGCTTTTATGTTCAACAACAAGCAGAGGGGCAAAATCAAAAATGACAAGATCTTGAGGTGGAGAATCGAACTTTCCACCTACAATTACGAGATCTTGTACCGGCCTGGGAAGCTCAATGAACCCCCAGATGCCCTATCGCGTGGCACCTGCGCCAGCGCGCAGATCGATAGGCTGAGGGCCCTCCACAATGACCACTGCCACCCGGGGGTCACCAGGTTCTTCCACTTCATCAAGGCCCGCAACCTGCCTTACTCCATTGAGGAGGTCAGGACCATGACCAAGAACTGCCAAGTCTGCGCTGAGTGCAAACCGCACTTTTATAGACCAGACAGAGCCCACCTGATAAAAGCCACTCGCCCTTTCGAACGCCTGAGCGTCGATTTTAAAGGGCCTCTCCCCTCCTCCGACCGCAATGTGTACTTCCTCAACATCATTGACGAGTACTCCCGTTTCCCGTTCGCTATCCCCTGCCCGGACATGACCAGTGCCGCGGTCATTAAATGTCTGAACAGCCTCTTCACCCTGTTCGGTTTCCCCAGCTATATCCATAGCGACCGGGGCTCATCGTTTATGAGCGACGAACTCTGCCAGTACCTGCTCGCTAGGGGTATAGCCACAAGCAGGACCACCAGTTACAACCCCCGGGGGAACGGACAGGTGGAAAGAGAGAATGCAACAGTTTGGAAGGCCGCCCTACTAGCCTTAAAGTCTAGGGGCCTTCCGACCTCCCGCTGGCAGGAGGTGCTCCCCGATGCGCTCCACTCGATTCGGTCACTGCTCTGCACTGCCACCAATGCCACCCCTCACGAGAAAATGTTTGTCTTCCCAAGGAAGTCCACATCGGGGACAGCGTTACCGCCATGGCTGACGTCCCCAGGGTCGGTACTACTGAGAAGACACGTGAGGACCAATAAAACGGAACCCCTGGTCGAGAGGGTTGACCTCCTCCACGCCAACCCCCAGTACGCTTACATTGCATACCCGGACGGGCGGGAGGACACAGTCTCCATACGAGACCTCGCACCCTCAGGGACCGCTGTAACCCACTACCCATTACCACCCCCCCCCACGACACCCGGGGACCACTGTAACCCACTACCCATTACCACCCCCCCCCACGACCCGCTATCCAACCACAGCAGCCGGCTCGCCTTGGACCGTCACCCATGAGGACTACACTCCAGTGCCCCAGCCTACACGGGACGCGACGCCGGAAGCTCCACCACCCCTGCCGTCACCACGTCGATCACAGTGGCAGACAAGACCTCCGGAGAGACTCCAATACACGAACTTTTAAATACACTTCACCCCGCCGGACTCATTTTTAAACAAGGGGTGAATGTGGTAAACCACTGTTATACCTGTCTGTAGGTGTATGTGTATTCCACTAGGTACAGGTCTGGACATGCCTCGGCTGACTCCTCCCACTATTCCAGGTATATAAGTGACTACCTCCCAGTCCCTTAGTATTCTGGACGGGTCGACCGCTCGAGACTAGACCTTCATTCTTTAGTTAATAAAAGCCTGGTTGTTACTCGCTTAACCTCAGTCTTTTGAGTAATTGATGGCACATCAGTAAGTGACTCAGTCTGTTTGTGCAAATTGCCTTTTAGTCACGAGTACCATTGTTGGGAGAAACATGAGTACAAGTATTGAACCATAACAGTCTCATTTTCCTGCCTATATTATTTAATATTTGATAAATACTTCAATTAGGTTCTCCTTTAACCACCATTACTGGTTTATATATAAAATTAAACTTCATGCACTTATCAGGTATATCTCAGACTGGATTCTCAGACTGTTTCTTCAATAATATTACTTCCATGTATACTAATGGTAAGGTAATATTGGAATAAAATGTAGGAGTTCACTGGGTCTTGAAAGGAGGAGACCATTGGCAAATCTTTGAATGTGTGTTAGGCCATTTGCTCATAATGGTAGCTCTTGGCCTTTGCACAGAGCTATTATTTACTGTAAGTGCTGGGCTGTTGGTAACAGCAGATAAAAGCTAAAAATCTGTTAGTCTGCCACTTGGTGGGTGACCTTCACAACCTATATTGTCTTGTTTGCTATTCAAAAGCCAATAAAAGACCTAGTTGTATGAGGATGATCCCGCAGTGAACTTTAAAGATGTAGATCATATATTACCTATGTGGGGCCCCGATCTAGAAATCCTGCTTTATAACTAGCAAAGGTCATAAAGTGTCTTTTTCTCTCACACTTTTACAATGGGTTAGTAAAATGAGGATGAAATTGCTGACTTGGAATGGCAGATTATTTTTCTAAGCACCTAATAAAGTGAACAATAAAACAGCTCCAGTAGAGCTACATAACCATAGTAAACATTCAGATCTGTACTAGGGCAGAACATTCCACTGAAACTCTGAGGTAACTGATTGTAAAACTCTGAGGTAACTTTATTTTTTCACTGAATCCAATGACCAATAAGGATGAGAACCTTTCAGCCAGACAACTCAGCTCCCATGCCAACATTAAAACAACCTCTAAGCCACACACTCACACACACACTTACCTCTAAACATAGCTACCATGAGCAGGTGACTGAAGTGCCACTGTATATACAATGTTTCAGTGATTTCACTAAAGTTTAATTGTATATCCATAAAAAATACTGTGCAAATGAAATATAAATGGACTGAATGATTTGTTTGTACTAATAAAAGACTGTAAGAAAAAAGGAAAAATGTAAAGGTGTGTTAACAAAAACAAAGAGATTGGGAAATAGATACGAAAAGATTTAAAGAATATATGGCATCAGGTTACATTTATCACATTTAATTGAACTCCTTGATTTAAAAATCAACTCCTGATCCCTGCTGAATAGCGCACATGTGGACTTTGACTAGGGATGGGATCAAGCTCACTCACAATTGCGTAGACTGCTATCAGTGACTGTCTAGACTGACACATAAACAATGGTCCCTTCAGCAAGGTATTGGAGGGTTGCCGATGGATGTTGAACCATACCTCAGCAAGTCAGTGCCTTCAGTGGAGGAAAAAAATGAGTGGAAAAAAATGTTCACATATTTGATAGACTTCAGAAAAATAATGTTAACTAAATGATTTTGAACACACTATGAAGCATTAGTCAATTTCATGTAGAAAATTAGTTCTGTGTTGTCAGTAAATTGCCACTCTGTTATATTACTGAAGGTTTCAGTCTCTGTTCCTTACATAATCCCATTTTCCTGGATGTCTGAAGGAACATGAATAACCTCTGTTAGTAAATCTTCAGACTAAGGCTGCCTGATAGCCTCCTAGTTTTACCAGCAATACTCACTTTCCACCTCTTCAGATCAAACACAACTTAAGTTCACCTTTTCCTTCGGCACGATGAAACCAGGTGCATCCCAACAGTCATAGGAATTCATTCATGGTATAAATCAACAACACAAAAGATGAACTAGAAAGTGAGATGTTTCTTGTAAAATTCAATGTTGCTTGGAAATTCACACTAAATATAAAAATGTTGCTCTGTGGTGCATACCAATGTTGGTGAGTATTTCCTTGTAAATGTGTAGCCTTTTTTGTTAGAGTTGTTTCTCTTTGTTTTAGTTTGATTCATTAAACTGAAGAAAACTGTGGTACTGAGTTAAGGAGGTTGTCCAAGAATGTCATTAAATTTCCTACATATTCTTTGTTAACATTCCTGAAATATGCTTCGATGACACATAATAGTAATTCATTCACTTCAGTGTGGTAATACTATTGCACTTTCTATTATTACACATTCTTAAAATATCTTTGACAGTTTCCAGACAAGCAGTATGTGTGATTAAAATAAATATACAGCAAGGTCAGTTTTCTTTATCGGTGCTAGGGTTTTGGTCCATCACATAATCCATATGAGTCTTCTATTTAATCAACCAGAGCATTCAGTGCCCAATAACGTTTATACAAAATAAGCAAAGATTTAAATCACCTCAACAAAAATCATAAGCAAGCTTATCCTATGGTCCATTTTGTATTTGTTAATCTTTTTCTAAAGTTCACTAAGTTTAAATCAAGAAATCAAAAAGGAGAGCTAGCCAGCATTTGGTTTTTTTCAGATTTATGTTATCTGCCTCAGTTAAGTGATTTTAATCCATCCAAGCTCGGTTGCTGTGAATGTCACATAGTAGCTGTGTATTTCATTTTGATGGAGGGGCTAGGATTTATTGAGATACTTGACTCACACCATCCTTTTGGTCATCAAAGAGTGATATTCATCACAACTCTGGCGAAGTATAAGGTCTAAAACTAAGCTGACTGCACCTGCCTGCCAGGAAGAGGAAGCTTAGTGACATATTATGGCCTATAAAGGGAGCAATATAGGGGTCACCAGAAGAAAAATATAGTTTTTAAAAGCACAAGAGGGGTTGAATGGCACAATGGGTCACATAGCATTCTTTCATCTCTGGTACCTTGATTTGAATCCAGCCCAAACAAATGGCTTGCAAGTCTCTTTTCTTTGTTGGCTGTAAGTGTGTTAATGCGAAATGGATTGGTCAGTTTGAATGCTGTTCCTAAAGGGCTGGGTCTATAGTATAAGAGGGCTCAATACTCTGTACAAATTGGCAATCTGAAACCAAGGGGTCGATTTTAACTTTTCGCCGACCAACCATTGGAGAAGACAAACAAATATAAACACAGTACATTCCATATATAATTACAGTATAGGAAAATGATGGCCATTCAACACTTTATTATTAATATTTCTCTTTTATTTGTATTTTACTTGCTTAATACTTGGGGATAATTTTGAGCCTGACAGATGAAACATTTAAGTGCTGGGGGATGGGATATTTTATCCACTTTTAGCACCCAGTTAGGTACAACATGGGCTGATGCAGTGTGATCTCCTTTAACTCTGACCCAATAATATACCTTAACCCCAACTTAAGAAGAGCACCTCACTGCACAGTGTGTCTCATGTTCCATAGCAGCCATCCCACTCTTTCTCACTTTTGCTGCCTTGTTTCAAGGCTGGCAAACATATTTGATACTGTGACTTGAAATTCATGACAATATAATTTGTATATGTCTGTTTACACTACCAAATCTAGATATCCGGCACTATAGAAGTCTGGTGGCTGTTGTGATGATGGCCTGGATTTTACGGTGGTAATGAAGGTGACAGCACCAACCGCTGTACATGGCCTTCTTTGACCTCACAAAGGCCTACGACACCGTCAACTGTGAGGGATTATGGAGTGTCCTCCTCAAATTCAGCTGCCCTGAAAAGTTTGTCACCATCCTCCGCCTGCTTCACGATGACAGTCAAGCTGTGATCCTGACCAACGGATCCACCACAGACCCAATTCACGTACGGACCGGGGTCAAGCAAGGCCATGTCATTGCACCAATGCTCTTCTCGATCTTCCTGGCTGCAATGCTCCATCTCACCCTCAGTAAGCTCCCCACTGGAGTGGAGCTAATCTACAGAACAAACAGGAAACTGTTCAACCTCCTGAAGTGAATATATAGATGCATTTAAGGGGAGGCTAGACAAGCATATGAGGGAAAAGGGAATAGAGAGTTATGCTAATAGATTTAGATGAGGAAAGACGGGAGGTGGCTTGTGTGGAGCATAAATGGCGGTATGGACTGGTTGGGCCAAATGGCCTATTTCTGTGCCATATATTCTATACTAGCTGAAGTGCCCGGCGGTGCCGAGGCTTTTTCGAGGGAATGTTGTTGTTGGAAGAGAGAGAGAGAGCGACTGGGGTGAAGAGAGAGCGACTGGGGGGAAGAGAGAGAGCGACTGGGGGGAAGAGAGGGAGGGGAGGGGGGGGAGGGGGAGGGGAAGGGGGGGAGGGGAAGGGGGGGAGAGGAGGGGGAGGGGAAGAGGGAGGGAGAGGGGGAGGGAGGGCGGGGAGGAAGGGAGGGGAGGGGGAGGGCGGGGAAGGGAGGGCGGGGGGGAGGAAGGTAGGGAGGGGGGGAAGGGGGGAGGGAGGGCGGGGGTCGCCCCCCCCGAGGTGAAGACCGCCGATTGCGCGCGCAGCAGGAGCTGAGACGCGGCGTCTCTGTCGGCCGGCGGGCCCGGTTGCCAGGGTAACCGTGACGCTGACCAAGCCAGAGAGAGAGACGCCGCGTCTCAGCTGCTCCTGCTGCGCGCGCGGCCCCCCACCCCCCCGCCCGAGGGTTGCGGCCCCCCCGCCCCCCCCGAGGGTCGCGGCCCCCCCCCCCCTGAGGTGAAGACCGCCGATTGCGGCTGCGCGAGACGTCCGGCGGGCCCGGTTGCCAGGGTAACGCTGGACGCTCAGCAAGCCCCGCCCCCCGGCCAGCCAGAGAGAGACAGTGGGTCTCAGCTCCTGCTGCGCGCGCACCCTAGCGGCGCTGGGCTGAGGCTGGCCCTCCAGCCTTCGAGTGGGGCCGGGAGGTGCCTAGCTCAGGTGTGGGTGCGGAGGAGACGCCGAGGCTTCTAGGCCTACCTGGAAAAACGGGGAAAGGTAGGAAAATTAATGAGATTAGATAAGTTAATTACTTTCTAAATCATTTAAAAAAAAAACAATATGTGTTTTAAAAGCAACGTTTTTTTTTAAGACGTAGAAAGCGGGAAAAAGAAAGGAAAAGTTTGGAATCAAGATGGCGGCGACTCACCTCGGTTCAGAACGATAAAGCCCGGCCACACACGCACCGATTGGCCCAGCGGCACACGCCAGCAACCCGGCGTACGATTGGTCAAGCTTGAGGTCACTCTGTCGGTCACTCTGTCGCTAATGAGCGGATAATGAGATGCTAATGAGCGGAATGTTGAAGGTTTTTGGGATACCGCGGGCGCAATTTTAGCCCGGCCGAAACGTAAATACGCTTAAAACCGTCTCGGAAGCGTAAGCTTTCTTTGGAGGTAACGCGCGCGTAGGTACGCCCTGTAACTTTCGAGTGCATACCCGCAATGCACACGCGATGACAGACAGACAGATAGACAGATAGACAGATAGACAGAATGACAGATAGACAGAATGACAGAAGTACCGATTTATATATATAGATAATCCTATGATAGGCCATTTCAGAGGGTAGTTAAGAGTCAACCACTTTGCTGTGGGTCTGGAGTCACATATAAGCCAGACCGGGAGTTTTGTAGTCACCATTAGCTTTTTAATTCCAGATTTATTTTTAATTGAATTTAAATTCTCCAGCTGCCATGGGATTTGAACTCTCATATTCTGGATCATTAGTCCAGCCCTCTGGATTCCTAGTTCAGTAAAATAACCGCTATGCTACCATATCCTGACACTCCAATACAGTGCTGAGGGAATGCTGCCCTGTCAGAGATTCTGCCTTTCAGGTGAGGTGTTAAACAAGGCCTCTCAGTTGGATGTAAAAGATACCAGAATACTATTGCAAGGAGTGCTCCTAGTGTCCTGACCAATATTTATTCCTCAGCATCATGTTTAATGTTTAAGGATATTTATCTCATTACTATTTGTGGGAGCTCGCTACTACGTGTCCCTAGGTTAACAGTGACCACACTTTGAGTGAAAAGTACTTCATTGTCTGTGAAGTGCTTTGAGATGTTTCCTGTCTTTCTGTCCCGAAACGATTCTGTACAGGCTTGAATCTGGCATTCGACTATGTTCTGTACATAAGAACATAAGAAATAGAAGCAGGTGTAGGCCGATCTTCGACCTCAACTCCACATTCTCACCCGATCCCCATATTCCTTGATTTCTCTAAAGTCCAAAAATCTCTCTATCTCAGCTGTGGCTCAGTTGGTAGCACGCTCGCTTCTGAGTCAGAAGGTTGTGGGTTCTAAGTCCCACTCCAGGGACTTGAGCACATAAAGCTAGGCTGATACTCCAGTGCTGAGGGAGTGCTGCACTGTCGGAGGTGCTGTCTTTTGGATGAGACGTTAAACCGAGGCATAGAAACATAGAAGATAGGAGCAGGAGTAGGCCATTCGCCCCCTCGAGCCTGCTCCGCCATTCAATGCAATCATGGCTGATCATCCAAATTCAGTACCCTGTCCCTGCCTTCTCTCCATACCCCTCGATCTCTTTAGCCTTAAGAAATATATCCAACTCCTTCTTGAATATATTTAATGAATTGGCCTCTACTGCCTTCTGTGGTGGAGAATTCCACAGGTTCACCACTCTCTGGGTGAAGAAATTCCTCCTCATTTCTGTCCTAAATGGCCTACCCCTTATCCTTAGACTGTGACCCCTGGTTCTGGACTCCCCGACCATCGGGAACATCCTTCCAGCATCTAGTCTGTCCAGTCCTGTCAGAATTTTATAAGTTTCAATGAGATCCCCTCTCATTCTTCTAAACTCCAGCGAGTACAAGCCCAATCGACCCAATCTCTCCTCATACGTCATTCCTGCCATCCCAGGTATCAGCCTGGTGAATCTTCGCTGAACTATTTTCATGTCAAGAACATCCTTCCTCAGATAAGGTGACCAAAACTGCACACAATACTCAAGATGTGGTCTCACCAAGGCCCTGTACAACTGCAGCAAGACATCCTTGTTCCTGTACTCAAACCCTCTCGCTACGAAGGCCAACATACCATTTGCCTTCTTAACCGCCTGCTGCACCTGCATGCTTACCTTCAGCGACTAGTGCACATGGAGGCCCTGTCTGCTCTCTCAGGTGGACATAAAAGATCCCATGGCACTATTTCGAAGAAGACCATGGGAGTTATCCCCGGTGTCCTGGCCAATATTTATCACTCAACCAACATAACAAAAACAGATCATCTGGTCATTATCACATTGCTGTTTGTGGGAGCTTGCTGTACACAAGCACGATAGCAAAATACTGCAGATGTTGGAAATCCAAAATAACAACAGAAAATGCTGGAAAAACTCAGCAGGTCAGGCAACATCCGTGGAGAGAAATTTGAGTTGACGTTTCGGGTCGAACCCTTCTTCAAAACTGGAAAGAAAAGAAACTGGATCGAAGGCAGGGCTGCGATCGGATAAAGAATAAAAGAAACAAAAGAAGTAAAAGAGATCCACACCAGTGCTTCAGACATGTCTTCCTTTTTCCGCAACCGAGGATTCCCCTCTACCGTGGTTGACACTGCCCTCGACCGTGTCAGTTCTATCTCCCGCACTTCTGCCCTCACCCCTGCCCCTCCCTCCCGGAACCACGATAGGGTTCCCCTTGTCCTCACCTTTCACCCCACCAGCCTCCACATTCAACGGATCATCCTCCGGCATTTCCGCTACCTCCAAAGTGATCCCACCACCAAACGTATCTTCCCCTCCCCTTTCAGCATTCCGCAGGGACCGCTCCCTCCGAGACACCCTAGTCCACTCCTCTATCACCCCAAACAGCCCTTCCCCTTCGCCTGGCACCTTCCCGTGCAAGCGGAGGAGATGTAACACCTGCCCCTATACCTCCCCCCTTCCCACTGTCCAGGGCCCCAAACACCCCTTCCAGGTGAAACAGCGATTTACTTGTACTTCTCGCAATCTAGTATACTGTATTCGCTGCTCACGATGCGGTCTCCTCTACATTGGGGAGACCAAACGCAGATTGGGTGACCGCTTTGCGGAACACCTCCGTTCAGTCCGTAAGGGTGACCCTGAGCTTCCGGTCGCCTGTCATTTTAATTCACCACTCCATTCCCACTCGGACCTCACCGTCCTTGGCCTCTTGTATTGTTCCATGGAAGCTCAACGTAAACTCGAGGAACAGCACCTCATCTTCCGATTAGGCAGTCTGCAGCCTTCCGGACTCAATATCGAGTTCAACAATTTCAGATCATAAGCTCGGCCCCCATTTCATTTTTTCTTGTAATTTTTCCACTCCTTTCCCCCCCCCCCTTTCCTTTTGTTTCTCTCTCACACCTGGCAGCTATCTTTTGCCCTGCCAGTACACTTTACACCTAATCTCAGCCTATTACCATCTCGTCTAGCTTCTAATCTCTTTTACTTCTTTTGTTTCTTTTATTCTTTTGTCTGATCGCAGCCCTGCCTTCGATCCAGTTTCTTTTCTTTCCAGTTTTGAAGGGTTCGACCCGAAACGTCAACTCAAATTTCTCTCCACAGATGTTGCCTGACCTGCTGAGTTTTTTCCAGCATTTTCTGTTGTTATTTTGCCGTACACAAATTGGCTGCCGCGTTTCCCACATTACAACACTGACTCCACTTCAAAAATACTTCATTGGCTGTAAAGCGCTTTGACAGGTCCGGTGGTCGTTAAAGGCGCTATATAAATGCATATCTTTCTTTTTTGCATAGACTCAGCATCCACAGCCCTCTGGGGTAGAGAATCCCAAGTGAGATGTCTCTGATGTCTGCAGATCCTCTGTCGGCCACAGCGTGTGTCTTTGGTACAGATCCTCCTTAGTTCGTCCTGCTTTGCGGCGCCTGGTTATTCAGACACCCCTGTCCGCCAGTGGAACTAATCTGACTTTCCATGTTGGCTTTCAGTCTGCTTCCAGTATAATCGAAATAAGAGATGTCGCCGTGCACCGGGATCGAAGGGTGGAGATAGGCAATTGGTCGCTCCGCATGGATGGGATTTGCCTGAAAACAACAGGTATGAGGGAAGAGAAAAAGCGCAGCCTCATTCTGCTTCTAAAGCTTGTTAGTGTATTCACGTGTGAGAGTATTATAGTATGTTATGTAAATACTAGAATGTACTTTTATCAGCTGTTACTTAATTTTGGGTTAAAATATCTTGTGCAAAACTAATATATATAATTAAACATTGAAATAAACTGGTGAATACAGAGAAAGACAAATTGCAAACAGGCTGCTTAATTTCTATTTCTAAATACCTTGATCATGTTGTAAATAATCTATTGTTCCTCAATAGATGGGGCCTGGTTTAGATCCCGCTGTCAGTCCATTTACTAACTTTAACAAATTATTTATTTTAATATCATTCCAACAATAAAATAAGATTTCGTCTGGTCGACTCTGAAAGTCGCCAATATAAAATGACAGCTGTAACTCCACCCTGAGTATTTGCTCTCAGACCGACATGAATTAAAGTTAACAGTTTTCACCAACACATCGTATAAGAGGAGCCGGTGACGCTCAGCGCTGCTCCAGCATTGCTCGGAACCTCTGAAACGTCGCCGCTTAAACAAAAACGAACTTATTTTTTCCCCCAATTTAGTTAGCTCCTGGAACCATACACCTATCCATAATATCAGCCCTGTGCTTATTCCATTTTCCCGTCTGTTCCTCTAAATCCCACCGTTCGGTCTAAAACTCTGAATCCAGGAGACTCCCACGTCTCATTTTCAGGAATCCTATATAAGAATCATGAAATCGAAGGGGGCAACAGTGATGTTCTGCCCTGGATGTCATTTCACGATCTTTGGCTAAATCTGCAAAGACGTCTAGTGGAAAAACCTTTGTTCAGTATCCAGTTTTTTTTTATTAGGACAAGGTTACCAAATTTGGAAGTACGGATCATTCTGGTGGCTAGCAACCGAGCTGCCAGCTGCTCACTTCAACATGGGGCACAAAGCCCACTTTATGGAAGTGAATGAGCTGGCGAAAGAGAAGCGGAACCTTCACCCCGGGCCTCAGAAATATCTTTAGAACATGTATATCTGGTATAATGTATTATTTAAACTATTAACTAGGAAGTATTTAAATAAGTGTAAAGATTTTGTTTGTCATCGATTTATTAGGAAAACAATTGGGTAGTCTTGGTTGAAAAAAACAATTTTGATCACAAATAAGAGGTAAAGATTTTATGTCTCAAACTGCAGGTTAGAAGTTCTAATTAATTAATACTTTTCTAGTGAGTGATATATTTTGGGGATTCAGGAACTTACACCACCATCAAAATAAAGACAAATAAGATTAAGAACATAGAAACATCGTTTAGAGGGAAAGTCAATGGGCAAGGAGCCAGGGGCCTCGAGCACGATATGGAAGCAGTCCAGTACTGTCAATTACAGAATTCAAAGTCCAGCCTAAATGATATTTGTGGCCATTCTGTAGCTGCTGTTACTGAAGGTTCCAACACATCAGATCCCACTGAGACAGCTGAACAGAAGAAAGATACAGAAAATCCCCCAGCTTCACGGTAACAACCCTTTTTAATGTTTTGATTAATCTAAGGACTTAATTGTCCCTGCAAACAGAGAGATTTATTATGAACTGTCCAATGATCTAACTGCTTACAGGAAAAATTTAACTTTTCTGCTTGTTTTATTAGTTGAAAATGATGAAAAATATTATTTCCAAGCTCTCTCTTGTATCTATACCCAATAATTTATAAGACATCTGCATTTTGCATGTATCTGGAATCTTTGAAGATAAACTGGAAAATATTGTTTTTTATAACACCTGATAGAATGCACCAACAACCTCCCCAATTGCTCAGTAGGTAATGCATTGTCCAGTGTGGTACTGATCCACACAGACAAGGCGGCCTATCCAGGAATCCAGACTGGATTCTATCCAGAAACATCTACTGGAAAGTGTGTGTATTGATGTCAGATCAAGCTCAATTCTGATGTCTCCCATGTTTGAATAGCTGGCCAACTTTCAGGCTCTGAATTTTCTCTGGGTTAGCAGCACACACCTGCAATCAGTTGGCTTGGAGTGCAGGCTGGCCACAGGGAAACCAGACAGGATCCAGAAACATCGAATCTCGGCCCAGGCCGCGAGTCTTCATCTGCCCCAAATATGGGTACCATCAGTAGATCAAGGGCCGATGGGAAAGAATCTCCGCCAGGAATTTGGTCAGCCCAGGGCTTTCTAATGCCCAGTGAACTGGGTGCTGGTTTGAACCTGGTATACAGAACGTGGGCCCATCTAGGGGATCCAGGCCTCACTGGAAAGCTGGCAGATTGTGGAAAATTTATAGGGGATATTTGGGCAGTGACAACAGGCTGGCTAGCAAGTAGCTGGCCAATGCTGATTTCCTGCACTGCCTCCTCTGGAAGGTACCCAAAATATATCCATAGTGGCACAGCCACCCCCCACTGTCATACAAATGAGGACCCCAGAAAACCCAGTGGGGTCAGTATTAGAAATTTTCAGCACCCTACTGTCTAGGATAATACATGAAGAATGTCCATTTGGCAAGGTACAGGGAAATGGCAGCAACTAGATGTACCTCAGTATGTGTTAGTCCTTCCTGTAACAAAGGAAAAGCTGGGTTAAAAAAAAAGGAATCTACAGTGACTTAATTGCTTCAAAACTGCAGTGACTGCCTGGGGTATGCTAATTGTGTGTGTGTGTAATAGGCGGACAGCAAGAGAATATATTCTAGGAACATCTGTAATATATTAAGCAGGTGAAATTGGTCCATGCTAGTGGCGCGAAACAGGTTCATAACGAATCAGTAGCCCATTTTACACCGCACGATTTTCGCTTCTATTGACTTCGGGCATGGTGTAAAATGGGCTACCGATTCACTATTAGCACTTTTCACACTACTGGCGTAAACCAATTTCACCTCTTAGGTGTGATTAGCACAAACTTCTTGTAACTTTCACACTTATTTCCTGTAACACCGTACTTTGTTGATAACACTCCTATTGTTATAAAACACCATGAGCTAGTGTACAAAAAATAGCTGAACCTGCACAGAGACAGGAATGCTTTGCATTCCATCAATAGCTTCCTTTGAGTTAGCTCTATTTTTGGCTGTGCCAGGTAAAATAACTGAGTACTCACTTCACAGTCAAATGTTGCAGGATTAAGTGCTAGCAGAGACTCATACATCACCACACATAGGATAAGCAGTTGGAGTATGTAGCTGTTACCAAATGATAGATAGGGGTCCGGCTCCCCTTTACCCCTCTGGATTGATCTGGTCAGTTAGGCATAGGAAAGAATTCAGTTCTGAGCGGACGTTGCAGCATTATTAGAAGAAAGTTGTAAGTCAACCTGTTCAGGGTGCAGTTAGCAATTAAATTAGGGCTGGACACTTTAGTGGTCAGTGCACTGGTGCTACAATAACCTGTTCCATGGTGTAGTAAGATATCAGATCCCTCCTCCCCCAGTCATTCCCATATGCCAGGTTTGCAATTTCAAGTATTGCACCTGGGAAAGCCATGAGATTGCTCACATATGTTATTTCTACTCAGTAGCAGTGTTGGCAGTGGACTTGCATCCACCTTCTCTCAGTAGTGCGCAGCCCATAGAAATCTACAGAAAGGAAAAACATAAATAACTTTAAAAAAAAGAGCTGGTGAGTACAGAAAGGATACAAACTTGTACAAAACTGATCTGATGTTTTCTTATTGTTCGATATGACAAACACAGTAAACACTATATTTACAAAGAAGGCTAACATTAGCTAGGTGCAGATTACTGTTAATGTAGCATTTTCTCCCTTTTGATTCTTTTAGATCTAATTCCCTGTGTGTAATATTTTTAGCCTACTCTATTGTAACATAGTTATTAATCACTTAAAATAAACAAATTCATGACTGCATTAAAAGAGTGCAAACAGGAAGTTCAGCAAAACCACTAACCAATGTGCTAAAATCCTTTTTATTTTACCTTGGACCCTGATTTCATAATTTTAGCTGTATTTTAGGACTCTGATATGTTTTCCATGAGCCAGTTTTACAATGGCCCGGATTTTGCTGTACTACTAATGGCGAGACTGCCAGCGCTCGCTATTATTAGAGTGAAACTGACAGCAACTTCTAGTGTCCACACATGCACAGTTAAACACGGAAATCCGGAAGTTGCTGTCAGTGATACCCTGCTCCTCCACAGGCTGTGCTGTTGCAGTCTTCGCTGATGGAATCTGTACACACTGTAATGGTGTGAACTTAGGATAATTACCCACTATTCTCACACTAAAGATAGATGAAAAAGTTAGGACTTGTTCAATCAGGAGTAACTGAGTTTTTAATGGCATAATAAGTGATCATTACTGCTGAACAACCTTTCTAGCCCTGAAAAAATAATTTTGCAAGCATGGCTGTAGTGGCGCTTCTTAGTTTCCAAACAGGCAGGCCACTGGGCTGTGGGGCTTTTAACATCGAGTAGACGCGTGTCAAAATAAAACGTTCCCAAACGTAGCTTTGTCTTTTAAATGGTTTACTATAACACTTAACAAACAGAATTACAAAGCAAACACGTATAAACGAACACGGTCAAAAACTGTACTGCTCCAAACCTCACAGCTTCTGCCTCTTTCACCACGTGCAGTTTAAAACTGTAAGATGGCTGCACCCATGTGTGGCTTAGGGACTGTTCCATTGTGGCAAGAATGAAGGGGGTGTCGGACTATACTACTGGAGCAAGAAAATAGGGGGTTTCTTAATACAATAAGTCGTTCAGGTAAATTAACTGTATTATGCCATTTAGCCACTATTTTAAAGTATTTTCTTAAGCTTTTATGGCTCTTACAATGGCGTTTCATTCCCTCAGAAGAAAATTAATGTTGCAGATTTAAAAAAAATAAAAATTAATATTTTTCTTTTTAGTTTTTCTTTTTCTCTTTTACATCTCTTCTGTAACCCCATGTATATGTCCCAGTCTTTATTTCTCTTCCTGTACAATTTGAATGTAATTTATATTTCCTGTTTTTTACTTCCTGCTTTGCAGTCTGTGTGTCTCAGTGAAGATTCTTCAATCTGATCGGTTGAAGAGCCTTCCTGCTGCTTTACCTGCTCACAGACACCACAGATCCCTTGTAGAGGGTGCCGCATTGGATCAGATGCCCGGAAACTAGAAATCTCCACTGACAAGCCCACAAAAAGTCTCTGGGCAACTGTACGCAAGGTGAATGGCAAAAGCCGCTCACAGCAAAATCCAGGCCAATAGTTCAGATAAGAGAGTAAGAAAGGTGGAAACAATAAGGCAGCAAACAGGAACATAAAGCTGAAAAAACTGTTACCTTAGTGATGATTATTTATTCATGTTGATGGTGTGACTCCACTTTTGAAGTTATTTTTCCCCCTTCTTTCTTGGAGTCTCTAATGCAATGGTCCATTGCTGTCTAAAAGGGTTAGAAGCACTTACTATTTGCAGGTGCCTAAGAGGCAAGGCAATTGTCCTACGATTTTTGCTGCCTCCCTCCTTGTGAGGAGTTTTATGATTCCTGCTCAGTACTTCTCCACAGTAGTATGGCTGTGGTTAGGAACTCAGCTTGCAAAGAATCTTGGGTGCAAACTTGCATCCTACCAGTCTGTGGCACAGTAAGTTGCTCTCCGATGCATTATGGAAATATTTTAATTGTGAGTCTATTCATGTTGGAATGTTAAAAGAACATAATGAGGTGAACAAATTGCTTTTGAGTCAACTTTCCAAGGTTTAAAGTGAAGGGAACGTTTACAGGTCACATGATTTAAGTACTAATACAATAGGGATCAGAGCACGTCACTCTCCTGAAGGCAATTTCTCTATGAATTACATAGGCTGGAATTTGCGGTGGGTAATAATGGTGAACTAACAGCGTTCGCCTTTTATTACCCCTTTGAAACTGATCGCAACTTTAGGATGTAGCGCATGCGCATCTAAACGTGGAAAACCTGAAGTTGCGGTTAGCAATTAAACAAAAGTGCCCCCTTTTTAAAGCGGGACAAACAATAAAATGCAAATTATAAATAAAACCAAAGGAAACGTAATAAATTAAATCATTGTTATTCTCTGTGTCTACAAAAAGGCCTCAAGTGTACCGGTGAACACTGTGTCCTCCTCCTCCAGGGCAACCCAGGCGGGGACATAGCCACGGAAGAGAGGCAGGCAGCCGGAGCGAACAACCCCATCGCCCGTGTCTAACCTGGACCTGTTGATGGCCATCTTGGCTAGGCCCAGCAGCAGACCTAAGAGGAGGTCCTCTGACTTGCCTGGTCTCCTCTGTTTGTTTCTCTCCCTGCTTTGCTGAGCCATGGACAAGTTAAATAATCAGCTGCCTGGCTGAACAGGGCATTCATTACCTGTGTAATGCACCAATGCACTGCTAATTGACTTATGTGACTAGTATACCAGAGGTTGTCTAAAAACATCTGAATGCATAAAAATTGTTCTCACCAATACAGCCACTGATGAGACTGTGCCCCTGATAGAGCAGGTTCCAACAGCTGTCAAATCTCATTTACCATATCCAAGGGGAAACATAGCCTTCTCCGCTACTGGCTATAGGAAAAATCCAGATAGGACCTCCTTGATCTGTGGGCCCTGTAGTGTGGATGCCTACAGGTTGAGTCTTGCCTGCATGCATGATGCTGCACCCTCCTGGCTTACATCTTTTCTTCCTCCATGTTCTGCTCCTCCTCCTCCTCAAACCACATGAACAATGGAATCCTACTAAACGGAACTCTCTGTAAATTGCCAGCAAAATTCAGCAATACCTTTAAAAACATTCCCGAAATAGTGGGGAACCAAGGGTCTAGTGAGGATGAGGGGTCTGGGTGTCCTTGTACACAAATTATTGAAAGTTAACATGCAGGTACAGCAAGCAATTAGGAAAGCAAATGGTATGGTAGCCTTTATTACAAAATGATTGGAGTATAAGAGTAAAGAAGTCTTACTGCAATGTTATAGGGCCTTGGTGAGACCACACCTGGAGTATTGTGTACAGTTTTGGTCTCCTTACCTATGGAAGGATATACTTGCCTTAGAGGGAGTGCAACGAAAGTTCATCAGACTGATTCTTGGGATGGGGGGATAGTCCCACGTGGGGAGATCGAGGAGACTACAGCCTAGAAATTGGATGATGCTCGAAAACGCGTGTGGGAATTGCGCAGCGCTATGTGCCTGTTGAAAGTAGTGCAGGCAGCACAAAATTCATGCTGCCTGCTTATTATAATGATTGCAGCGCTGATCTCGGCACTAAGCATGCTGCTGATTGGCTTAGCATTGATTAGGGGGCCAATATCGGGTGCAGTCTACTGGCCTATAAAGTTTGTGATAGGCTCTCTGCACTATTTAAATGGGAGGTGCTTTGTTGCAAAAGCACCTCATTGTCATTGTGGATAGAGCCATGGCCAAACAGCCAAGGGAAAGGAGATTTTCAGACATGGCACTGGAGGCCTTGGTCCTGGGAGTACAAAGTCAGGTCCTCTACATGCAGGGGGGCAAGAGGCCTTCAAGGCAGAACACCAGAAGGCTGTGGGAGGAGATCGCTCACGCCGTCACTGCGACGGGTGTTGTCCCTGGGACAAAGTTTAATGACCTCACATGAGTGGTCAAGGTGAGTGAATGCATCTTCAAATACCATATCTCACCAACTGCACCACAAGCCTCACACACCACCTCCCCATCACTCACCTACCAACAATCTCTAACAATCACAACTCATACCTCACAATCATAGCTTCACTTCACCCTCACACACTTACCACTGCTGCAAGACTCACACCCACATCTCGCACCTTGCACACACTGCCAGCTATTCAACTATGGCAGACACATCACCCAAACACATTGCACCACACCCAATGACACACTTCCTTTTCTCTTGCAGGCAAAGATGGCACACAACTGCTGGGAGCAGCAGCAGACAGGTGGAGGTGAAACCAGACTTCAGAACCTGACAGGGCTGGAAGAAGCAGTTCTGGACATAATTTGAGGGGCAGCCACAGAGTCTGTGGTGAGTGAGGAAGTTGAAAGCATTGCTGATGATGATGGTATGCTGATACCTAATCCTTCTTCTCACATCCCACTTCCCCCTCATCTGACAATCTTTTCTCACTTACAAGCTGCTGATGGTGTATGCATGGATATCTTGCTTCCCCCTCCCCTCACCACAATCCGACCCTTGTGCCTTTCTCCTTTCAGATACCCAAGAAACTCCAGCTTGGCCAGCCAATCCCCGAAGTCATGGAGGAGGACAGTGACAGAGGAAAAGAAGACACACCGTCACTGCATCTGACACCCGCAGGCACCAGCCCAGAAAATGGCACTGTGCAAAGTTTAGAGCATAGTACAGAGGAGGGATCTGCATGTGGTGAGTCACCGGGCACGAGTAAACTGCAGCCAGGCCAGGGGGAAAGGGTAGCTTGGGTGCCAGCTTCCCAGAGGGCGAGTTCACACTCGAGTTCTGCTGCACAGGACTCAGATGATGACCTTGATGGGGCAGGTTTCAGAAGAAGGGTGATGGGCATGCACATAGAAATGATAGGTGCAATGGCAAGCCTGCTAGAGAGCCACAAGAGTGATCAGTGTTAAGGAGCATGGAGGAGTCCAGCTCCAACATTGCATGGGGCTTTGCGCGAAGTTTGGAGCCTGTGATTTCCCGGATAGATATGATGGGCAACCTTGTGGACCCAGCCATGATGTTGCATGTGATGGGCGATGTCGCAGCTTCCAGTGCAGCACAGGCAGAAGTGACCCAACATCTGTGCTGCAGTGGAAGTTCAGACTGCTGCCACCGTGGCTGGGTTTACGAGTGTGGAAAGGGGCTTGCAGGGTGTCACAGCACTCCAGCAATCTGTCCCCCAACAGATGGCTAGGAATGCTGAGGCACCACCCCGGGGGAGTGGCAGTGGCTCCGTGGAGCAAGTACCTGCTGTCCTCTCTCAAGATGACAGCATTCCTATTCCCACCACTGCCACTCTGCCAGTGCCCTTGCCCTGTCATCTAGCCGGCCCAGACTGCTGCTGCCCACACCGAGGTGGTGCAGTCTATAGCCAGGCCTCTAGGCCCAGAGCTGCTCCAGATTGTCCTGCCAGGCCAACTACAGCCTTCTACCAGCCATGCTGCAGCCAGTGGGGGAGCACTTCATAGGAGCACTAGGGTAGGAAAAGGAACACAAAAGACAGACACTAAGGTGTTGTGTCCATCAGTAGTAAGACACAGACTGCAGGAGAACGGTACAACAGGTGTTTACTCAACGTGGCTCACTCTGGAACTGAACTGTACAGATTACTACTCAGTGCTATACAGATGTGGTCACTGCCGGTACTACAGTATACATGAGCTGTAAAAAGTAGTTCCCCCTATTATGTCCGTGTATAATTGAGACACGGACTGCAGGAGTTGATTATAACAAGTCTTTACTGAATGGAGACAACCTGGAAACTGAAACTACAGAAGCCTGCTAGGGCCTTTTATACAGGGGTGGTCACTGCCGGTACTGCAGTCTGAGACCAGTTATTCCCTTAAAGGTACATACACAACAATTCCTCCCCTTTTAGATAAACAATACATAACATTCATTTAACAACTAAATAATAACTAATTACAATTACAATTACGGTTGCTAGATACATTGGTTGAAGCTAAGCAATTATAAGTTCAGTCTTTGAGGAGGCTTCCTGATTCTGTCTGGATAACGCCTCTTTGGGATATCAGGTTCTTCTGGCAAGGTTGAGTCGGGATCAATGTCGTTGTTTGGTTCGTCTGCTTCCAATATCACCGATTCTGCGGTAGATGCAATTGGTACTTCGGTTTCATCGCCAGGTGTATCAGATCGTGGTGTGGAGTTGACGTTGTCCAGTGACTCTAGAATCTGGTCAGCATGGCGTCTTACAATGCTCTCTCCAACGTCCACGGTATACATTAGAGGTCCTTGCCGTGTACAGATCGTTCCTGGCTGCCTTTTCTCTGTGCGGTAGTCCCGGGCCAAAACTGGTTGACCTATCTTAAAACTCCTGGTCGGCCTTTCATTCATATTCTGAAACTGCCTGTTCTCCACATCTCTTCTGACGTTTGGCTTAACCAAATCCAAGCGGCATCGTAGTCTTCGATTGAAGAACATCGTGGCTGGAGTTTGGTTGGTAACCGCATGTGTCGCATTCCGGTAGGCAAACAAGAAGTTATCCACCTTGTGTTGTAGGGGTATATCTTCATTACACATTGCCTTGATAGCCTTCTTGAATGTTTGAACAAACCTCTCGGCCAATCCATTAGTGGCTGGATGATATGGGGCAGATGTGTAATGCTTAACACCATTGTTCTTTAAGAACCTCCAGAACTCTTCAGACACAAACTGTGGTCCATTGTCAGAGCAAATCTGTTCAGGCAGCCCATTCCTGGCGAATATGGTTCGTAAGACTGTGATAGTTTTTTCTGTGGTGGTTGAGGACATTTTTATTACCTCTGGCCACTTTGAATGTGCATCCACCGCAATTAAAAACATCGAGTCCATAAAGGGACCAGCAAAATCAATGTGCACCCTTTGCCATGGAGATGAGGGCCACTCCCATGGATGTAGAGAGGCTTGTGGTGGGGCGTTTTGGACCTTCTGGCATCCTGTACAGCTCTTGGTCATCTCTTCAATTTCTCTATCGATTCCCAGCCACCACACAAACGCTCTGGCTAAGTTCTTCATTTTTACCCCTCCCAGATGACCCTCATGAAGCTCATTGAGCACTCTATCCTTCAATTTGGGTGGAATTACTACTCTGGATCCACACATCAAGGTTCCTCGGCACACTGACAGCTGTTCTCTTCTCGGCGAGAATGCTGGCAACAGTGGTTCGCCATGTGCTGGCCATCCCTTCACCGTTAAATCATAGACCCAGGAGAGTGTCGGGTCATTTCGTGTTTCCTTTTCTATGTTTGCATTCGTCACAGGGAGACATTCGACTGTAGTCAAGTGGAATAACTCCACTGGATCCACTGCCAATTCTTCTTCCACCGTCGGCAACGGTAGGCGCGACAATCCATCAGCATTCCCATGCTGTTTAGTTCCTTTGTACTCGATGTCATATTGGTGTGCCCCTAGGAAAAGTGACCACCTCTGTAGCCGTTGTGCCGTCATTATCGGTACGCCCTTCTGAGGGTTGAAAATGGAGACGAGAGGTTGATGATCAGTTAGTAAACTTCTGACCGTGCAGGTAGTGATTGAACTTCTTCACCCCCCACACCAGGCTGAGGGCCTCTCTGTCAATCTGGGCGTAGTTACGCTCAGCTGAAGTTAACGAGCGTGACGCAAAAGCTATCGGCCTCTCTGAACCATCAAGGAATTTATGTGACAGTACTGCCCCAATGCCGTAGGGAGACGCATCACACGCCAGTCTTATCAGTAGTGATGGGTTGTAGTGAGCCAATACTTCTCTTGAAGTGATTAGGTCCTTACTCTTCTGAAAGGCCCGCTTACATTCATCGCTCCATTTCCATGCTACTCCCGTTCGTAGTAGGGCGTTCAGTGGATGCAGAATTGTGGACAAATTCGGCAAAAACTTATGGTAGTAATTCACCAATCCGAGGAATGACCTCAGTTGTGACATATTTTCAGGCGCTGGAGCCTTAACTACCGCTTCAATTTTGTCAGGGGACTTATGCAACCCCTCTTCATCAATCACGTGGCCACAATACGATATCTGTTTCTTAAAAAACTCGCACTTGGGGCGATTGGCTCGTAGCCCACATTCACGTAGTCTAGTGAGCACCTGCTCTAGGTTGGCAAGGTGTTCACTGTCATCTTCACCTGTCACTAGGATGTCATCCAAGTAACACCGAGTCCCCGGAATCCCTTGCAGGACTTGTTCCATCGCTCTTTGCCATATCGCCGGAGCTGATGCTACTCCGAATACCAGTCGATTATACTGGTAAAGACCTTTGTGAGTGTTTATCGTGAGATACTTCCTAGAGGATTCTTCAACCTCCATCTGCAAATATGCTTGTGCTAGGTCAATTTTTGTAAAACGCTTCCCTCCAGATAGTGAGGCGAAGATATCTTCTATCCTTGGAAGAGGATATTGTACTGTGTGAAGGACTGGGTTCACCGTCACCTTGAAGTCCCCACAGATGCGAACCTTCCTTGGCTCCTCAGACTTATTGTTTAACGTTTTCTTCATGACAGGAACGATGGGTGTCGCCCACTCGCTCCAGTCTACCTTAGATAACACGCCTGCATTCTCCAGATTCTTCAGCTCTGCCTCGACGGCTGGGCGAATTGCATATGGTACCGGTCTTGCTTTGAAAAACTTGGGAATTGCATTCTCCTCTATTTTTACCGAGGCGGTTACGCCTTTAAGAGTGCCCAGTTCTTGTTGAAATACCTCTTTGGCGTCAGCTAAGATTGTTGACAATCGTCCAGGAGTGACGTCGTCATCCTTTTTACCAGCCACCGTCAGTGCCTGAATGGAGTGCCAGTCTAAACTTATCTTTCTGATCCATTCACATCCCAATAACGGTGGTCCACCATCTTGCAGAATGTAGAGATACAATTTCTGTATTTTCTTGCCGTTGTATTCGACAGGCACCCTTATTTTTCCTCTGGGGTATACTTTTTGCCCCGTATACATCCTCAAGACAATGGATGTCTCTCTCAAGGGTATGTGTGAGAATAGCCGCTCGTAGACTCGTCGATTCATGATGGTTAGAGCTGATCCTGTATCCAATTCCATTTTGACTTGGGACCCTGCTATCGTGAGGGTGACCCAAATGGTTCGGTGATCCTCTTTTGCGATTACGTTGTGAAGTTTGAGACAGCTTAGTCTCTTGTTCCCAGATTCACTATCGCTCATCTGGTCTTCGGAACTACTGTCCGTCATCTTTTGTACTTTCCTGTACGGTTCCTTAGCAGCCTTTTTGTTGTCGTTGGTCTTCTTCCCAGACCTGCAAACTCGTGCAATGTGTCCCATCTTGCCGCATTGCCTGCATATTTTGTCCTTGGACCAGCAGTCCTTCTGGTCATGGTTTGTTCTGCCGCAGTGATAACATTTTGCAAATCCCCGTGTCATTTCGTGGGTGCCGCATTCCTGTGGCTTTTGTTGTATTTCTGCAGCTCCCCTTGCTGCTGCTTCGTACGATGCTGCCACGCCGAAAGCCTTATCTAGCGTCAGCTCTTTCTCTGAGAGTAACCTATTCTGGGTTCCTTCACTCAGGAGTCCACAGACAAATTTGTCCCGTAAGGTATCTGCCAGTCCTGCTCCGAACTGGCAGTGCTTTGATAGCTTGCGTAGTTCCGTAAGGTAATCAGCATTGCTCTCATTTTTATGCTGATTTCTCCTGTGGAATTTAAATCTTTCTGCTATCAGCAGCGGTGTAGGATTTAAGTGTTCCTGTAGGATAGCAACAATTTCGTTAAAACTCTTCGCTTTTGGTTTGGCTGGAATAATCAGGTCCCGCAATAGGCCGTACGTTCTTGCGCCCATTAAATTTAGCAATACCGATGCCTTTTTCACATCGGCTATTTCGGTTGCCTCGCAATATACCTCGACTCTTTCCACATACGTGGTCCAGTCTTCTATTGCATTATCGAAGGCAGTGATATCGCCAGTCTTTGGCATCTTGAAAATCTAAGGTGGCGCCTCCCGCGCTTTGCCTTCGTACCCGATGGATCAAAATGGCGCCTCCCGCGCTTTTCCTTCTTCCCCGCCGAGTTAAGATGGCGCCTCCCGCGCTTTCCCGCTGCTGCCAACGCTGTTGCTGGTGATTATATTTATTTTACTATCCTGTAATGGCGACGCCCTATGATCTTCGCGCCTCCCCGATCGCTGCTGCCAATGCCACTCTCCGCGGTATTTTTATTTTTCTATCGCGCTTCAATATTTGCTCCGTTAATTGAAGAACCATTCCCGTCGTGGAGCGGACCCTCTGGGACACTTCCCTCCCTCTTCTTAGGTCCGAACGCTGCCCGGCTTCGAAACACCGGCCGCGCCCTGTGTGCTCCACCCTCTCTCTTTGCTTCCCGACTCGCTGCCCGGCCCCGTTGCAGAGCCACCCGATCGAGCTCTAGCCCGCCGCAGCCCAGGAAGGATCAGTGCACTACCTGCCACCAGCCCGATTAGCTGGGAAACCACAGACTGGAGAACCAAGCCTGGCTCACGACAGTCTCTCCTGCACTTTTCAATTCGATGATTTGGAGGGCGGTTGCCCACGGTCGACGCCCGTTTCCCGAGTTTCTTTGGATTATTTTTTTTTTCTTTCTTCTGGCTTCGACCTTCAATAACGTCGTCTGAGGTGCTGCCGAGTTGCAGGTAAGTTCATTTCTTACTCGTCGCCAGTATTATATCCGTGTATAATTGAGACATGGACTGCAGGAGTTGATTATAACAAGTCTTTACTGAATGGAGACAACCTGGAAACTGAAACTACAGAAGCCTGCTAGGGCCTTTTATACAGGGGTGGTCACTGCCGGTACTGCAGTCTGAGACCAGTTATTCCCTTAAAGGTACATACACAACACCCCCCTTAAAGGTATATACATTACAATTCCTCTCCTTTTAGATTAACAGTACCATAACACTCATTTAACAATTAAATATCAAACTAATTACAATTAACACTTTTAACATACAACGTTAGCTGAAAATAGTCCATTTATATATTCAGTCTTTGGGGAGGCTTCCTGATCCTTTCTGGATAGCGCCTTTCCCGAGTGTCTCGCTCTTGGTGCGGAGGCGATTCTGGCACCCTGTCGTCGGTTGGGTCATCAGCTTCCGATGCTACTGTTTCTGGGGTAGATGCGACCTGTACGTCGGGTTCATCACCAGGTACGTATGGGCGAGGCATGGGGTTGACTTGTTCCTGTGACTCTAGGATCTGGTCAGCATGGCGTTTCACGATGCTCTCCCCAACATCCACTGTGTACATTAGTGGACCCTGCCGTGTGCATATCGTTCCTGGCTGCCATTTTTCTGTTCGGTAGTCACGGGCCAAGACTGGTTGCCCTACATTGAAGCTCCTTGTTGGCTTCTCATGGATGTGCTGGAATTGCTTACTCTCAACATCTCTTCGTACGTTTGGTCTGAGCAAATCCAGGCGAGATCTTAACCTTCGGTTAAAGAACATCATGGCTGGGGCCTGGTTGGTGACTGCATGTGTCGCATTCCGGTAGGCGAACAGGAAATTGTCCACCTTGTGCTGCAGTGGAATGTTGTCATTGTACATAGCCTTTATTGCCTTCTTAAAGGTTTGTACGAACCTCTCAGCCAATCCATTTGTGGCCGGATGATACGGGGCGGATGTGTAATGCCTTACCCCATTCTTCTTCATAAACCTCCAGAACTCTTCGGACACAAACTGTGGTCCGTTATCGGAGCAAATCTGTTCTGGCAAGCCGTTCCTGGCAAAAATGGTCCGTAGGACTGCAATAGTTTTCTCCGTGGTGGTGGAGGACATTTTGATGACCTCAGGCCATTTTGAGTGCGCATCCACGGCTATTAAAAACATTGAGTCCATGAATGGACCAGCAAAATCAATATGCACCCGTTGCCATGGAGATGAGGGCCACTCCCATGGGTGTAGAGGGGCATGTGGTGGTGCATTTTGGACTTTCTGGCATCCTGAGCAGCTCTTGGTCAGGTCCTCGATTTGTTTATCGATTCCCGGCCACCACACATAAGCCCTGGCAAGGATTTTCATTTTTACCCCTCCCAGATGACCCTCATGAAGCTCATTAAGCACTCTATCCCTTAACTTGGGTGGAATTACCACTCGGGATCCACACATCAAGGTCCCCCGGCACACTGACAGCTGTTCTCTTCTTGTCGAGAATGCTGGCAACAGTGAGTCGCCATGTGCTGGCCATCCCTTCACCGTCAAATCATATACCCGAGACAGTGTCGGGTCATTTCGGGTCTCCTTTTCTATACGAGCGTTAGTTACCGGTAGGTACTCAACTATAGTCGAATGAAATATTTCGACAGGATCCACTGCTGGTGCTTCCTCCGCAGTAGACAGTGGCAGGCGTGATAGCCCATCAGCATTTCCATGCTGTTTCGTGCCCTTATATTCAATCTCATAGTGGTGCGCCCCTAGAAAGAGTGACCATCTTTGTAGTCGTTGCGCAGTCATCACCGGAACGCCCTTCTTCGGATTAAAAATGGAGACAAGAGGCTGGTGGTCAGTCAGCAAGGTGAATTTCTGCCCGTGTAGGTAGTGATTGAACTTTTTCACTCCCCACACTAGGCTGAGGGCCTCCCTGTCAATCTGGGCGTAGTTATGCTCGGCTGAGGTTAGTGATCGTGACGCAAAGGCTATTGGCCTCTCTGAGCCGTCCGAGAATTTGTGCGACAGCACTGCTCCAATGCCGTAGGGTGACGCATCACACGCCAACCGAATTGGTAGTGCTGGGTTGAAATGGGCCAATACCTCTTTCGATGTGATTAGTGTTTTGATCTTCTGGAAAGCTCGTTTACATTCGTCACTCCACTTCCATGGCACTCCAGTTTGCAGTAGGGTGTTCAGTGGGTGTAGTATTGTAGACAAATTTGGCAAGAACTTATGGTAGTAGTTTACCAGCCCGAGGAACGACCTCAGTTGTGACACGTTTTCCGGTGCTGGAGCCTTGACTACTGCCTCAATCTTTTCTGGGGACTTATGCAACCCCTCTTTATCGATAACGTGGCCACAATACGAGATCTGTTTTTTTTAAAACTCGCATTTGGGGCGGTTAGCTCGGAGCCCATATTCCTTCAATCTAGTGAGCACCTGCTCCAGGTTGGCGAGGTGATCACTGTCATTTTCGCCCGTGACCAGGATGTCATCCAAATAACACTGGGTCTCTGGGATCCCTTGCAGGACTTGTTCCATTGCACTTCGCCAAATAGCCGGAGCTGATGCTACCCCGAATACCAGCCGGTTGTATTGGTAGAGACCTTTATGGGTGTTGATTGTGAGGTATTTTTTTGATGCTTCTTCTACCTCCATTTGCAGATACACCTGGGCCAGATCAATCTTAGTGAAGCGTTTCCCTCCAGATAGCGAGGCGAAAATATCTTCAATCCGCGGAAGTGGATATTGCACGGTGTGAAGGACTGGGCTCACTGTTACCTGAAAGTCCCCACAGATGCGAACCTTCCTTGGTTCCCCAGCCGTGCTGCTCAACGACTTTTTTATCACAGGGACGATGGGTGTAGCCCACTCGCTCCAGTCTACCTTGGACAGTACTCCTGAACGTTCCAAACTCTCCAGCTCTGCTTCGACGGCTGGGCGGATCGCATAAGGTACCGGTCTGGCCTTAAAAAATTTTGGGCTTGCGTTTTCTTCGATTTTAATTGTTGCTGTCATGCCTTTTAGTGTTCTGTGTCCTTGCTGGAACACTTCTTGTGCGTCGGTTAGGATCTTTGACAGTCGCCCAGGTGTGACGTCGTCATCCTTTTTGGCAGCCACAGTCAGTGCTTGTATGGAATGCCAATCCAGCTGTATTTTCCGGATCCATTCACGTCCCAGTAATGGTGGTCCTCCATCTTGCAATACATACAGGTCTAGTTTTGATGTTTCCTTACCGTTATATATAACGGTCACCCTTATTTTTCCTTTCAGGTAGACTTTTTGCCCCATGTACGTCTTCAAAATAATTTTTGTGTCTCTCAAGGGTATGTGTGAGAATAGCCGCTCGTAGTCCCGTCGGTTTATGACTGTTAGGGTTGATCCTGTGTCCAATTCCATTTTTACCTGGACTCCTGCTATCTTGAGAGTGACCCAAATGGTTCGGTGATCCTCCGTTTTGATCACATTATGTAGTTTCAGACAACTCAGCTCCCTGCTTTCGGAGTCGGTATCACTCTTTTGTTCGTCTGAACTATTCTCCGTCACCTTATGTACCTTCTTGTACTTTTCTTTTGGAGATTTCTTATTGCTGGTTTTCTTTCCCGACCTGCAGACTCGTGCTATGTGTCCTACTTTTCCACACTGTCTGCACACTTTGTCTTTGAACCAGCAATCATTGTGGTCGTGTGTTGTTCTGCCGCAGCGATAGCACTTCTCTGTTCTGTATGACATTTCGTTTGTGTTGGATCCGTGTGTTAATGGAGACACGGAATGCAGGAGTTGATTTAACAAGTGTTTACTGAACAAAGTCTGGAGGTGAACTAACTACACAAGATGCTATACAGGCTTATATACCCGAGTGGTCACTACTGGTACTACAGTATACAGGGGCTTCAAAAACATAGTTCCTCTTAAAGGTACATACACTACAATTCCTCCCCTTTTAGATAAATAGTACATAACATTTTAAGTAATCATTAAATAACATTTTTACAAGAACAATAATCTACACATTTGCTGAAGTTAATCAATTACAAATTCAGTCTCTCTGGAGGCTTCCTGACTCGGTCCGGATAACGCCTCGGTGGTGTAGTAGGTTCTTTTGGCAAGGTCGATTCGGCTTCAATGCCAGTGTCGGGTTCATCTGGTTCCAGTATCACCGGATCGGAGGTAGATACTGTGGGTATCTCTGCTTCATCACTAGGCGTGTAGAGTTGTGGTGTAGGTTGTCCTTTTTCGGATGACTCTATGATCTGGTCAGCATGGCGCCTTATTATGCTTTCTCCAATGTCCACGGTATACATCAGCGGTCCTAGTCGTGTGCAAATAGTTCCAGGTTGCCATTTCTCGGTACGGTAGTCCCGGGCCAAAACTGGTTGACCTATCTGGAAGGTTCTAGTTGGCCTTTCATTCATGCTTTGAAATTGCCGGTTCTCTACGTCCCTTCTGACGTTTGGCTTGACCAAATCCAGCCGGCATCTTAGTCTTCTATTGAAAAACATCATGGCGGGGGTTTGGTTTGTAACCACATGTGTTGCATTCCTGTACGCAAACAAGAAGTTATCTACCTTATGTTGTAGATTTATGTCTTCATTACCCATGGCCTTTATGGCCTTCTTGAAGGTCTGGACAAACCTTTCAGCTAATCCATTGGTGGCGGGATGGTATGGGGCAGACATGTAGTGCTTAACCCTATTGTTTTTTAAGAACTTCCTGAATTCTTCGGATACAAATTGCAGTCCATTATCAGAACAGATCTGTTCAGGCAGCCCATTCCTGGCGAATATGGTCCTTAATACTGTGATGGTTTTTTCCGTGGTGGTGGAGGACATCTTTATTACCTCCGGCCACTTGGAGTGTGCATCCACCGCGATTAAGAACATTGAGTCCATAAATGGACCAGCAAAGTCGATATGTACCCTTTGCCATGGAGATGAGGGCCATTCCCATGGATGTAGAGGGGCTTGTGGTGGGGCGTTTTGGACCTTCTGGCATCCTAGACAGCTCTTGGTCATTTCTTCGATGTCTCCATCGATACCTGGCCACCACACAAACGCTCTGGCTAAGTTCTTCATTTTCACTCCACCCAGATGCCCCTCGTGAAGCTCCTTTAGCACTTTATCCTGGAGTTTGGGTGGAATCACCACTCTGGATCCACACATCAAGGTTCCTCGGCACACTGACAGCTGTTCTCTTCTTTGCGAGAATGCTGGCAACAGTGGTTCACCATGTGCTGGCCATCCCTTCACCGTTAAATCGTAGACTCGTGAGAGAGTCGGGTCATTTCTCGTTTCCTTTTCAATGGTAGAATTTGTCACCGGTAGACATTCCACTATGGTCGAGTGGAACATCTCCACTGGGTCCACTGTAGGTGCCTCTTCTACCGTTGGCAACGGTAGGCGCGATAACCCGTCAGCATTCCCATGCTGTTTTGTTCCTTTGTATTCTATGTCATATTGGTGTGCCCCTCAGAAAAGGGACCACCTCTGTAGCCTTTGCGCTGTCATAATGGGAACGCCCTTTTTAGGGTTGAATATGGAGACGCGGGGTTGATGGTCAGTCAACAAGGTAAATTTTTGTCCGTGTAGGTAATGGTTGAATTTCTTCACCCCCCACACCAGGCTGAGTGCCTCCCTGCCGATCTGGGCATAGGTACGCTCAGCTGAGTTCAATGAGCGTGACGCAAAAGCTATCGGCCGCTCCAAGCCATCAGGGGATCTATGTGATAATACCGCTCCCACGCCGTAAGGGGATGCATCGCACGCCAGTCTGATTGGCAGTGATGGGTTGTAATGAGCCAACACTTCCCTGGACGTGATCAAGCCTTTGCATTTATGGAAGGCACGTTTACAGTCTTCGCTCCATTTCCAAATTACTCCCGTTTGTAGCAGTGCATTAAGAGGGTGCAGAACCGTTGACAAGTTCAGTAAAAATTTATGATAGTAATTTATTAATCCCAGGAACGACCTTAATTGTGAGACATTTTCAGGCGCGGGGGCTTTTACGACCGCTTCAATTTTTTCAGGTGACTTATGCAACCCTTCTTCGTTAATGACATGGCCACAATATGATATTTGTTTCTGGAAAAATTCGCACTTGGGGCGATTTGCTCGTAGGCCCCGTTCTCTCAGCCTCATGAGCACCTGCTCCAAGTTGGCAAGGTGCTCGTTGTCGTTTTCTCCTGTTACAAGGATGTCGTCTAGGTAGCATTGAGTTCCCGGAATCCCTTGCAGGACTTGCTCCATAGCTCTTTGCCAGATAGCCGGAGCTGATGCTACTCCGAAAACCAGTCGATTGTACTGGTACAGGCCTTTGTGTGTGTATATCGTGAGGTACTTTTTAGAGGCCTCCTCAACCTCCATCTGTAGATATGCCTGTGCTAAGTCAATTTTGGTGAAACGTTTCCTTCCGGATAATGAGGCGAAAATATCTTCTATCCTCGGAAGAGGATACTGTACCGTGTGAAGAACCGGGTTTACAGTCACCTTGAAGTCCCCACAGATGCGAATTTTTCTCTGTTCTTCAGATTTATCATTATTCAACATTTTCTTCATGACCGGGACGATGGGTGTTGCCCACTCGCTCCAATCTACCTTGGATAACACGCCTGCTTTTTCCAAATTCTCCAGCTCTGCCTCGACGGCTGGACGAATTGCGTATGGCACTGGCCTTGCCTTAAAAAACTTGGGAATTGCCGCATCTTCTACTTTTATTGAGGCGGTGGCCCCTTTCAGGGTTCCTAGTTCCTGTTGAAACACTTCTTTGGCGTTAGCCAAGATTTCTTTTAATCGTCCAGGTATGACGTCATCATCATTTTTTTTCTTACTGGTCACCGTCAGTGCCTGAATGGAGTGCCAGTCTAAACGTATCTTTCTGATCCATTCACGTCCCAACAACGGTGGACCACCATCTTGCAGAACGTATAAATACAACTTCTGTATTTCCTTGCCGTTGTATACAACAGGCACCCTTATTTTCCCTCTGGGGTATACTTTCTGCCCCGTATATGTCTTCAAGATAATGGATGTGTCTTTCAAAGGTATATGCGGAAATAGCCGCTCGTAATCCTGTCGACTTATGACGGTCAGAGCTGATCCTGTATCTAGCTCCATTTTGACTGGGGACCCCGCTATCGTGAGGGTAACCCAAATGGTCTGGTAATCTTCTTTGGCAATTACATTATGTAATTTGAGACAGCTTAGTCTCTTGTTTCCGGAGTCGCTATCGCTCTTCTGGTCTTCGGAGCTACTGTCCGTCATCATTTGTACCTTTCTGTACTTTTTCTTATTGACCTTTTTACTGTCAGCGGATTTTTTTCCAGATCTGCATACACGTGCAATGTGTCCCATCTTTCCGCATTGCCTGCATGCTTTGTCCTTAAACCAGCAGTCCTTCTGGTCATGAGTGGATCTGCCGCAGCGATAACATCTCTCAAAACCCCGTGTCATTTCATGGGTGCCGAAGTCCTGTGGCTTTTGCTGTATCTCTGCAGCTCCTCTTGCTGCTGCTTTGTATGATACAGCCACACTGAAAGCCTTGTCCAGTGTCAAATCTTTCTCAGAAAGTAGTCTTTTCTGTGTTCCTTCGCTTAGGAGACCGCAGACGAATTTGTCTCGTAGAGAATCTGCCAGTCCTGCCCCGAATTGGCAGTGCTTTGACAGCTTTCGTAATTCGGTGAGGTAATCAGCGTTACTTTCATTCTTGTGCTGATTCCCCCTGAAGAATTTGAATCGTTCCGCTATCAACAGCGGTGTTGGGTTTAAGTGCTCCTGTAGGGTATCAACAATCTCCTTAAAATTCTTGTCCATCGGTTTGGCTGGAGTGATCAAGTTTCGTAACAGCCCGTATGTCCTTGCGCCCATCAGATTTAGAAGTACCGATGCCTTTTTATCATCCGCTACTTCATTCGCCTTGCAATATACCTCCACTCTTTCCACATATGTGGTCCAATCCTCTATATCACTATCGAAAGCAGTAATATTGCCAGTCTTCGGCATCCTGAAAATCAAAAATGGCGCCTCCCGCACTTTTCCTTCTTCCCCGCCGAGTCAAGATGGCGCCTCCCGCCGCTGCTACCAACGCTGTTCTCCGCGGTTCCCATTGCGACCTGCAGCTTTTCGCGGTAATTCTATTTCTTTTTTTTTAATATATATATTTTAAACAGTTTCTCCGTTACTTGGAGAATCATTCCCGTCGGACCCTCTGGGACTTTCCCCTCCCTCTGCTCGGTCCGAACGCCGACCTGCTTTGCAGCGCCGGCCGCCTCCTGAGTGTTCCACCCTCTGTCTCTCTTTGCTTCTGCTTTCCGACTCGCTGCCCGGCCCCGCTGCAGAGCCACCCGATCGAGCCCCAGCCCGCCGCAGCCCAGGAAGGATCAGTGCACTACCTGCCACCAGCCCGTTTAGCTGGTGAAACCACAGTTTTTTTGTTTTTTTTTTGCTTCGACCTTCGTCTGAGGAATCGATCTCCTTGAGGTGCTGCCGAATTGCAGGTAAGTTTGTTTCTAACTCGTCGCCACTGTTGGATCCGTGTGTTAATGGAGACACGGAATGCATGAGTTGATTTAACAAGTGTTTACTGAACAAAGTCTGGAGGTGAACTAACTACACAAGACACTATACAGGCTTATATACCAGAGTGGTCACTACTGGTACTACAGTATATAGGGGCTTCAAAAACATAGTTCCTCTTAAAGGTACATACACTACAATTTGTGCCATATTCTTGCGGTCTCTGTTGTATCTCTGCAGCACCCCGTGCTGCTGCTTCATATGATACCGCAATGCTGAAAGCCTTGTCCAGCGTAAGGTCCTTTTCAGATAAAAGCCGTTTCTGGGTTCCTTCACTTTGAAACCCACACACAAACTTGTCCCTTAAGGTATCTGCCAGTCCCGTTCCAAACTGGCAGTGTTTCGATAGTTTGCGCAGTTCTGTTAAATATTCAGCATTGCTTTCATCCTTATGCTGGTTCCGTTTGTGAAACTTGAATCTTTCTGCTATCAGCAGCGGTGTGGGGTTTAAATGTTCCTGTAGTATCGTCACTATGTCTCCAAAACTCTTTTCCACTGGATTCGCTGGGGTTACTAGATTTTGTAATAAGCCATATGTCTTTGCACCCATTAAATTTAACAATACCGGCGCTTTCTTGTCATCTGACACCTCATTTGCCTTGCAGTATACCTCTATTCGTTCGACATATGTAGTCCAATCTTCGACTTCATTGTCAAATGCGGTGATACTGCCACACTTCGGCATTTTGGGTGTGGTTTAAAATGGCATCTCCCACGCTTTCCTTCCTCCCCCGCTGCTGCCAACGCCACTCTCGGCGGTCCTCGTGGCAATGGCGGCGCCTCGCGGGTTTCTGCGTGTCTCTCCCGCTCCTCGACGCTGCTCGGCCCCTGAACACCGGCTGCACCCTGTGCGCTCTGCCCTCTCTCTCTCTCTCCCATCGACGCTGCTTGGCCCTTTGCTGTGCCGCTCGGTCGGGCTCTAGCCCGCCGCTGTCCGGGAAGGGTCTGCGCACTACCTGTTGCCAGCCCGTTTCGCTGGACCACCGCGACTGGAAAGCCAAGCCTGGCTCTCAACAGCCTCCCCCGCAATTCTCGAGTCTCTGCTGGATGACTGGGCGATTGCCTGTGGTCGACGCCCGTGTCTCTGGCCTTGACCTCCAATCTACTGGTCTCCAGGAACGAATCCCTGGGAGGTGATGCAGAGTTGCAGGTAGGATCGAATTTGCCTCGTCGCCAATGTTGTGTCCGTCAGTATTAAGACACAGACTGCAGGAGAACGGTACAACAGGTGTTTACTCAACGTGGCTCACTCTGGAACTGAACTGTACAGATTACTACTCAGTGCTATATACAGGTGTGGTCACTGCCGGTACTACAGTATACATGAGCTGTAAAAAGTAGTTCCCCCCTTAAAGGTATATACATTACATAAGGGAATGTACAAGGGTGATTAGTTGACATTTTGATTTGCATTTGATGAATTTATAAATTATCTTTGGAATGTTTGTTTTGTGGTGGCTCTCATTTCAGCTTTATGCCCAGGAGGACCTTGTGATGTTCCGTGACAGAGGGATAGTAAGATGGGGAAGTGGTAAGCAACGGGATTTGGGGCTTCATTCACTGGAACTGGAGATGATGAGGTGCTCACGGACAGCCCATCTGGAACGGGGTTCTGTAGTCTGCCTCCTCCCTTCCTCTTCCTCCTCCTCTTCCTCCTCCCCCCCTTCCTCCTCCTCCTCCTGAGGTGGTCTCGGAACCCATAGTGGCAAGTGCTGCGCCTTCATGATGGCCAAGTTCTGGAGCATGCAGCAGACTACCACAAAAATGGGACACCTGCTCCGGCAAGTATTGGAGGGCTCCTCCCAAGCGGTCAAGACAGCGGAACAGTTGCTTTAGCACCCCAATGGTCTGCTCGATGATGTTCCTCGTGACAGCATGGCTGTCATTATATGGCCGTTGGCCACGAGCGGATAGTCGTTGTCTCCTAGCAGCCACCCTTGGGTTTGACGTGGTGGCTGGAAGATTGCTAGCACACCGGTCTGGCGCAGGATGAAGGCTTCGTGACTGCTGCCAGGATACCGGGCATTCACCATCATGATACGCTGGGCATGGTCGCACACCAACTACATTAAGAGAGTGGTAGCCTTTGTGGTTCTAGAACATCTCAGGATTGGTATGCAGTGCCCGCAATGCCCAATATCCTGGCCACATACGTGTTCCTCCGGCTTCTCTCTGTTCAGAGAGAAGACAATGAAATCCCTTCTCCTGGAGTAGAGTGCCTCTGTGACCTCCCGGATGTAGCGATGGAAGGCGAACTGGAAGATGTTAGCTATGGCTCCTGCTCCAGACTGGAAGGATCTGGTGGTGAAAAAATTGAGGGCCACAGTGACCTTGAGGGCCACTGGCAGCGCCGTTGTCGCCCCGCCCTGAGGCTGCAGATCTGGTTGCAGGAGGTGGCAGAGTTCTGTGATCACCTCCTTGAAGGGCAGCCTCCTAATACACTGCCCCTGGCTTAGGTGCAAGTAGGAGAAGTGCTCCCTTAAGACCCTAGGTGGGTAAGGCTTCCTGCTGAGTGCCCCCGTGCCCCTCCTACTCCTCCCTCTGTGAGCATCTTATCCTTTTCTTCGCTGCCTCCGCTCCATTTCCCTGTCACACTCATGCGCGAGGGGGACTGCAAGTGGAGCCCCCATGACTGGGAGCAAGTGGTATGAGCAGAACCCTTTAAATGAGAAGCAAGGCCTTCTCCACTTGCAGCAACACTCCTGTCACCTAAGCAACTTTAAACAACTCTAGAGCCAAATAGTTGCACAAACTTACACAGAGCCAGTAGAAATGAAAAAGCAAGTCAGCTGCAAGTTGTTGATGATCCCTTTAAATAGCGCTGATGGGGGTGTTCCTTCCTGCTGCTGAACACAAGGTCAGCTGGTCGTTGTTAGGAGAGGGAGTTAAATGGAGTGGCGACGTCCAAAATGTGCATCAAATCAGCATTGCATACTCATTGACATCATGATCTGCCTCATCTTAATATCCGCAGTGAGCGCAGGCAGCAGCAGTGCTGCCAACCTGCCCAAAATGGTGGCCGCTGCGGGACCTACCAGAAGTGGGCGGAAGTGAGGAGGCCGCCAATTTTTCTTCCAAACCAGCCTTAACGGCTGACACTAGAGGCTCCAATTTCACGGCCTGGGTCTATATTTCCTAGAATTTAGAAGAATGAGAGGTGATCTCATTGAAACATATAAAATTCCTACTGGGCTTGACAGGGTAGATTCTGGAAGCATGTTTCCCCTGGCTGGGGAGTCTAGAACTAGGGGTTCACAGTCTCAGAATAAGGGATTGGCCATTTAGGACTGAGATGAAGAGAAATTTCTTCACTCAAAGAATCTTTGGAATTCTCTACCCCAGAGGGCTATGGATGCTCAGTCGTTGAGTATATTCAAGACAGAGATCGTTAGATTTTTGGATATTAAGGGAATCAAGGACGAGTGCAGGTGGGTGGAGCTGAGGTAGAAGATCAGCCATGATCTTATTGAATGAAGGAGCAGGCTCAAAGAACTGAATGGCCTACTCATGCTCCTATTTCTTATGTTCTTATGAGAGAGTTCCAGATTTCCACTATTCTTTTGTGTGAAAAAATGTTTCCTGATTTCACTCCTAACTTGCCTAGCTTTAATCTTAAGACTATGACAAAGAAATCCCAGGACTACGCAGCAATGCCTCCCATTTTCAAATGGATGTATCAGGGCAGGCTTCGAGTGGGAAGATCAGGGTCATGAGAGGATCAGTGAAGGAAATCATGGCAGCCATTTTTTTGGTGGAATTCCTCTACGCCCCAATTTTACTTGAGACGCCATCTATACTGCCAGAAAATAGGAAGTTTCATCAAGAAAAATCCAGGTCAGTAACTTCTAGTGTAGGACACAGATCCCTGAGCTTCTGTTTATCCTTTTAACAGTTTACATTTGGTGAATTCCTATTCAGCATGTTTGGATGTTAGCCAATTTTGATGTCAGTTCTAGGAGTCATTCTCATAGATGTACTTATCTATTTCTCTTTATCCTAGAGCTGAATCGTTGCTAAAAGTTAAGTCAATTGATGCTGGTCAGAATGATTTGCAGATCAGTGAACAAGCTCCATGGAAAAATTGTCGTGTTGTGATAAGGATTCATCCACAGGAACAGAAAAATGGTTAGCTGCAGTAAACATTTCTGTTAAAATCTATGCAGCATCCGGTTTCAACAGCAGTCATCTACACTTGAAATGCTAGAGATATTTCCTGTCACATTTATTTTCTTCTTTCAGATGAAACAAACAAATGCATTAGAGCGGAGTCTCCAAGTAGAATAGTGGTTAACACCGGAAGGGTAGGTATTGAAACAGGTTCTGATGGAAATAAATTAAAGGTAGATAAGTTGAATCAGCTGTCTGAGGACAGCTAATTTTTGCATATGTTTCAGGGTCATCAGCCTCACATTTTGGATTTTGATGCTGTTTTGGATGAAAGTACTTCTCAAAGGGATGCGTATGAAACTGTGGCTAAGGTAATTTTTCTATTTCTACAGATTTTTCAAACATATTCAGTGTTAACATACCATCATCTAATTTAACATTTTACACACATTAAGGTAAATTTTAAGGGCTCTTGCCTAGTGTAACCGGGGTGATAGCAGCCTAAAAATGGTGGCAGGTCACTTACAACCCCCATCTACGCTGGCGGGCCAGCCGCCGCCATCTTGGGTAGGGACCTAGGATGGGCAGCCAGAGTGCCCACACTTGTAATTTGAAAATACCAGCCCTGATATAATAGGACTCCGAATGCCATTTTGAGGTACAAATGGGCGGACTGTGCGCCCCGCCCATTTGTAACAGGCATTAAGCGGCCTAGCTAACGGTCTTAAAGGGAGGCCATTCAGAAAAATGTAGAATGCTTGTCCTCGGCCCACAAAAAAATTCCATCCTGCTGCCATCCCAAGCGAGGCTCCTCCCCACCCCTAGGCCAACTCAGTGTGGGTGCTAGCCGGTTTTCCACCCTCCCAAGCTGCAGCAACATGTAAGTTTGGCACCCGCAGCTCTCCGGCTGCAAGTAAGTGAGGCCCAAGCCTCAAAATGGGCGTCATATGCAGACCGTCTGCCTCCTGTCTGTTGTGCGCCTAAAGTTCAAATCGCCCCTATTGACTTTGAAAGTGATATTATGATAGAAATGAAACACGTGAACATGTACATTTTACTAAGGGCAGCCTGATGGTGCCACGCTTCACCCTCCCAAGCTGCAGCAACGTGTAAGTTTGGCACCCACAGCAAGACATAAGTTTTCATCTGTGGTCCCACATAAGGCAGATTAACAATCTCAGGGAGGACATCTAGAGAAGGTATCATAAGTAGGTAAGGAGGGTAAGTCAACCCTCACAGCTTGTGTACAACTCCTAGTGACTGGTTGAAGAGAGGCCTTGGTAGAGACCAAGGAGTAGGTCAATTGCCTCCCATTTTAATTGTGTAATACCACTTAGCACAGTGATAATTCTGGCTAATAGGGTGGGATGGGCTAACAAATGTGGAAAGGGGAGGGGAAACAAATGTAAAAAAATATTTAATTAATTTTATACATTTTGTGCAAAAAATAGAAAAAAGATAAAGTGTGCATCTTTTATGATGCAAACAGACAGCATATTACCCTGGTAACTCTAGCAGTGGAGTACTGGACTTGCGTCAAGAGGGCTTAATTGAAACCCATTCAAGATTAAATGAATAGTTGGATGAAAGAAAAGGCGATAATGGGAAGCAAGTGGGTAAATGTGATTAAGACTGTTTTCTCGTGTGAAAGGTAAATGTCAAAATGGGCTGATTGGACTGAATGGCCTGTTTCTGTGTTGTAACTGCTATGCATTTCTACGTATACCTCACCCTTGATTTTGATTTGAACCTGCCCATGCTTGTTGAGTGAGTTTGCTGGTTGTCAGCCAGGTTGTTCAACAAAACTGTTACAAGGAGTGCAGGTCTTTCTTTAGATGGCGAGAATGGAAGAAAAACTTCTGCAGTTAGTTCTTTCAATCAGCACCACATCTCTGTCAGATCGTCATGCATTAATGGTGGTCATGGAGAAATTTACAGCCCATAATATCCTGCCCTTTTGTGGCAATTTCGTAACGCTGGGACTCAAAGAAGGTAAAATAAACGAAATACTGTTATTAGATACTGCATAGCTCTCAAAGGTAATGTAATCTTGTGTTGTTCTTCAGCCCCTTGTGGAATTTGTACTTCAAGGGTATAATGGATGTGTCTTAACGTATGGAACCCCTGGAAGTGGAAAAAGCTATACCTTGCAAGGTGGAAATCTTTCAGGAAAACAGCGGGGTATCATTTCCAGAGCAGCTGAAGATCTCTTCAACAGTATCCATTCCACTTGTTTTTGTTATGTATCTTTTTTTCAGGGTGTAAACCTCTTAAGCAATTGGATTATTTTAGTACATATTTCTTATGAAATTAGTTGTCACAATTCTGTTGCAATGGTGATATAAAATGCACAAAATTATCTATATTTATTCTCTCAGTATTTACTAGATTTTATCTAGTCTACTCTGTTGAAGTGAATAGTTTTGAAAAATCCCAATTTCTTCTAAGCCATTCTGTGAAAACTTTAGTTATCACAATAAAGGTTATTTGCATTTAATTATTTCGTTTTAAAGCCCATACACAGAATATATCTTAAAATAACAACAGAAAACGCTGGAAAAACTCAGCAGGCCAGGCAACATCTGTGGAGAGAGAAACAGAGTTAACGTTTCAGGTCGAAACCCTTCTTCAGAACTGAGAAAAAAGCAGGAAATGAAACAGATTAAAAGGCAAGTTTGGGGGCTGGGAAATGGGGGAGGGGATGAAAGAACAAAAGGGAAGGTCTGAGAAGTGAAGAGGCATTAAGAGATATTCAAGATGAGACGAGATGGTAATAGGACAGGTAAAGAGACAAAAGATGGCTCTAGATGAAGTGTGGAATGCACTGGCAGAATGAGAGACAGCTGCCATGTGGGAGAGAAAAAAAGGAAAAGGCACAAACCAAAGGTGTGGATAAAAAATATATAAAAATATAATAGGGGCCAAGGTTATGATCTGAAATTGTTGAACTCGATATTGGGTCCGAAAATGCCTAATTGGAAGAGGAGGTGCTGTTCCTCGAGCTTACGCTGAGCTTCCGTGGAACAATGCAAGAGGCTGCGGACCGTGAGGTCTGAGTGGGAATGGAGCGGTGAATTGAAATGACAGGTGACCGGAAGCTCGGGGTCACCCTTACGGACTGAATGGAGGTGTTCCGCAAAGCAGTCACCCAATCTGCGTTTGGTCTCCCCAATGTAGAGGGGACCACATCGTGAGCAGCGAATACAGTATACTAGATTGCAAGAAGTACAAGTAAATCGCTGTTTCACTTGGAAGGGGTGTTTGGGGCCCTGGACAGTGGGAAGGGGGGAGGTATAAGGGCAGGTGTTGCATCTCCTGCGCTTGCATGGGAAGGTGCCGGGCAAAGGGGAAGGGGTGCTGGGGGTGATAGAGGAGTGGACTAGGGTGTCTCGGAGGGAGCGGTCCCTATGGAATGCTGAAAGGGGAGGGGATGATGCGTTTGGTGGTGGGATCACGTTGGAGGTGGCGGAAATGGCGGAGGATGATCCGTTGAATGTGGAGGCTGGTGGGGTGAAAGGTGAGGACAAGGGGAACCCTATCGTGGTTCCGGGAGGGAGGGGCAGGGGTGAGGACAGAAATGCGGGAGCTAGAATGGACACGGTCGAGGGCCAAGTCAACCACGGTAGAGGGGAATCCTCGGTTGAGTAAAGGAAGACATGTTGGAAGCACTGGTGCGGAAGGTGGCATCGTCGGAGCAGATGCGACGGAGATGCATCTTATTTTATTGTATTTTTTTCACTACCATGAGAAATTCCATTCCTTTTTTCTCCTATTATCACTAAGAGCAGCCTGCCTGTGCACTAAGGCATGCTTTATTTTGTCCCTACAAAACATTGGACCATAATTAAATCCATAATTTAATATTGTTTTTGCAGAAAAAATGCTTCTGCTTAAGGTGGCAATAGACAGTGTTGTGTCAGAAGGTAATATTTGGGACTTCAGATACTTTGACTCACATCTCCCACTTGGAATCTTTTTTGGGGCTACCCAACTACAACATCCAAAGAGAAAAGCTTTCCATCAACTAGATTATTAAAAAAGTAAACAAATATGAAGATAAATACAAATATATGTAATTCAATTAAAATAGAACATAAAAAAGTACTTTGGAATAAAAAAAATTAGAGTCTCCAAAATGAGATACCCAGCCATTCTCTGTTTTAGCAAATGTAAACATTTAATAATAAAATGTACATTTTGTTAACAAACCATTTTACCTGACCAATGAATTAGGTAACTGTTTAACATTGATAGTGTGTTACACATGATAAAATTAGAGGGAAACCAAAAATACATCAAATTATCTTATTCTTGATTACTATTGAACAGAAATTATATGTTATATTTGTTTGCAAGGAAAGTATTTTCTTAGCACCTTTTTCAGCTGTTGAGAAGACAAGTTATAAGATCACAGCATCGTACATGCAAATTTCTAATGAAAAAATATATGATTTGCTGGTAAGTTCACCGTCATTTGAAAATATCTTTTTTAAGCAAAAGTAGCTGAATGGAACTTAAATTTTGAACAGAATTATTCAGAAAGATACTGTGATTTTCCTATTTCATGACAATAGTTCTATGCAATAATTTTATTGAAAATTGTAATTTTATTCTAATCTGATTTAATATTTCATGAATATGACAAGTAAATAACTGAGGATTTGATGCAATCACCCCTCAAACTCTTACCAATCCAGAAAGTCCATGTGACCTACCAGTGCCAAAGCTTCACATTTAGCTTCTCCTACCTGTAGAACAGCAAGCAATTAGAAAAGCAAATGGTATGTTGGCCTTTATTACAAGAGGATTTGAGTATAAGAGTGAAGACGTCGTACTGCAATTATATAAGGTCCTGGTGAGACCATACCTGGAATATTGTGTACAGTTTTGGTCTCCTTACCTAAGGAAGGATATACATGCCATAGAGGGAGTGCAACAAAGGTTCACCAGACTGATTCCTGGGATGCGGGGATTGTCCTATGAGGAAAGATTGAGTAGACTAGGCCTATATTCTCTAGAGTTTAGAAGAATGAGAGGTGATCTCATTGAAATATACAAAATTCTTACAGGCCTTGACAGGTTAGATGCAAGGAGGATGTTTCCCCTGGCTGGGGAGTCTAGAACCAGGGGTCACAGTCTCAGAATAAGGGATCGGCCATTTAGGACTGAGATGAGGAGAAATTTCTTCACTCAGAAGGTGGTGAATCTTTGGAATTTTCTACCCCAGAGGGCTGTGGTGGCTCAGTCATTGAGTATATTCAAGATGGAGAGCGATAGATTTTTGGATATTAAGGGAATCCAGGGATATGGGGATAGTGCAGGGAAGTGGAGTTGAGGTAGAAGATCAGCCATGATCTTATTGAATGGCGGAGCAGGCTCGAGGGGAAAAATGGCCTACTCCTTCTCCTATTTCTTATGTTCTTGGAACTCTTTCCTAGGCAATATCATTATTTCCAACTCTACCCTTTATAACCGGAACTTCACTTGCTAAACCAAGTCAGCAATTGATCATCCATCCTTTTCCGTCTAGCAGGCATCAGATTGAGATTGTTGCAGTTTTGGATTTTTATATAACTGTTTACTTTCTCTACAGTTTCAAAGAATTTCCATTAAGCAGAATTCCCCCATATAATCCAAAATTTGTACTTTTACTGACGCTGCCCTTGATTTTTTTTAAATATTCATTATGGGATGTGGGCATCATTGGCAAGGCTGGCATTTATTGCCCAACCCTGGTGGTGGACTTTCTTCTTGAACCACTGCAGTGTAGCGGTTTGATACATCTGATCACTACCCACTTCAGAAGGCAGTTCAGAGTCAATCACGTTGCTATGGGACTGGAGTCACGTATAGGCCAGACCGGGTGAGGACGGCAGGTTTCCTTCCCAACAAGTTTGATTTTTATGACAATACGACAGCTTCATGGTCACTTTTACCGAATTCAAATTCTCAAACTGCTATGCACACTCTCTGGATTATTATTCCTGGCCTTTGGATTACTAGTCTAGTAACATAACTACTACACTACCGTACCACCTAGAGTTGTATGGCTAAAGATTAACCATTACCCTATTTGCAGTAGGCTTGATTCCAAATCAAAAATTGTGAGTTCAAGTTCCAGAATTAGCTGTTGGTTAAGTTTGCTGGTTTCATTCAAGAGAGTTTTGTCAATTTTTAGTTGCACTGATTGAAGAGCGCTGGGTGATAATGAGATGTTCCATGTTTGGGGAAGGAGACTGAAATTGTATGGCTTCTCCTGCTTGCATCATATCTCATGACCAACAATCAGAGGGGCATTGATGACTGTTTTGTGGTGAGATAATGAGCAGCCTTTGACAAAAAAATTGAACAAAAACATAAATCATTCTATGTGTTTCTATGTTTCAGAATATTCAACACTCGGAAAAAATTCGGATACACGAAAGCGATGACAAAGTATCTGTTGAAGGACTCACAGAAGTTGATGTTACCTCTGTAGAGGATCTTCTTCAGGTTTTCAGAAAGGGAGCTTTAAACAGAAATGCAGGTACTTTAGAAAAAGATGTGAACAATATCATTAAAAGAAGAAATATGTAGAGGTCTTTACATACACAGGAGGGGGCTACAAATATTGGGGTCTAATTTAATATTTCATGTGTAATAATGTGATGTAGGTATAAGCTACAGAAATTACTACTTAATGCAATTTTTCCAATACATATAGATCACATAAAAAACATAATGGGGAGAATTTTCTGGGTCAGCACCAAGGCGCACTGGATTGCCTGAGTGCAGCAGATATTGGAAAGTCAGGCAGATTGGAGCCAAAAAACAAGAAAAGGAAGCATCAAAACCTTGTTTTTATGAGCTGTTAATAACATTTAGCAGGTTGTGCACAGTTATTAAGTTTGTTAGTGCACTGCACAGCAGAGCAGTGGCATGTATGTTTCCATGTGATTCTTCATGTGGTCATTTCTCAGGCCTAGAAATTCAGTGGTTCAGCGCGCCCGTTAAGGGCCCATTTGGTGAAAAAATGGCAGCCAACTCGCTTCCGGCGGGTCCCGTGGCTTCCGCCATTTTCAGCAGGTCAGCAGCACTGCCGTTGCCAGCGTTTGCTGCAGAAATGGAAATGAGGCAGACTGCGACGTCAATGAGTGTCCAAAACTCTGCTGCCCATGCCCTAACTCACACCAAGTCCCGTTCACCCATCATCCCTGTGCTGATCTACAATGGCTCCTGGTTAAGCAATACCTCGATTTTAAAATTCTCATCCTCGTTTTCAAACTCCTCCATGGCCTTGCCCCTCCCTAGCTCTGTAATCTCCTCCAGCCCTACAACCCCCCCCACACCCCCCCCCCCCGAGATATCTGCGCTCCTCTAATTCTGGCCTCTTAAGCATCCCTGATTTTAATCGCTCAACCACTGGTGGCCGTGCCTTCAGCTGCCAAGTCTCTAAGCTCTGGAATTCCCTCCCTAAACCTCTCTGCCTCTCTCTTCTCCTTTATTTCTCCTTATGTGGCTCGGTGTCAAATTTTGTATTATTACGCTCCTGTGAAGTGCCTTGGGATGTTTTACTACATTAAAGGCACTATATGCGGCTCAGTTGGTAGCACTCTCGCCTCTGAGTCAGAAGGTTGTGGGTTCAAGTCTCACTCCAGAGACTTGAGCACAAAAATCTAGGCTGACACTCCAGTGCAGTACTGAGGGAGTGCTGCACTGTTGGAGGTGCCATCTTTCAGATGAGATGTTAAACCAAGGTCCCACCTCTCAGATTGTTAAAGATCCCATAGCACTATTTCAAAGAAGGGCAGGGGAGTTTTCCTTGGTGTCCTGGCCAATATTTATCTGCCGCAGACACGATGGGCCAAATGGCCTCCTTCTGTGCCATAAATTTCTATGATTCTATGATAAATACAAATTGTTGTTGTTGTAGCCTGCCCCATCAAAGTGCTCATCTGAGTCCTCTGCAGCAGAATTCGTGTGCTGGCACCTGCGCTATCCTTGCTCCTGCCCTGGCTGCAGGCCACTCATGCCTGGTGTCTCACCATATGTAGATTACACCTCGATGCTTTCCTCTAAATTACATGGAGCATCAGTATCTGAGCTGGTGGCTGCAGGTGTGAAATCGAGTGGTGCTGTTCCACCACTGCCTGGGGCCAGGTTGCAGTTCTTGGGTAGCTGAAAGGAGAAAGGCACAAGGGTTAGGTAGTGGTGAGGGGAGGGGGGGGAAAGCAAGAGGTGCATGCTTACACCATCTGCAACTTGTAAATCAGAAGAGATTGTGGGATGAGGGGGAAGTGCGATGAGAGAAGGAGGATTAGGTATGAGGATACCGTCACCTTCTATAGTTTCAGCCCTGCCGCTGGCTACGGCCTCAGCAATAGCTGTTCCGGTGATGGTGAGCACTGTCAACTCCATGGGGGTAAAGCCATTCATGTGAGTCTGTGCCCCGCCGGTTAGCTTCTGCTGCCTCCAGTTATGCGCCACCTTGTCCTGCAAGAGAGAGGGAAGTGTGTCAATGAGTGTTTTGTAATCTATTTTGGTAACGTGGCTGTCATGGTTGAATGGCTGGCAGTGTGTGCAAGCTGTGAGATGTGGGTGTGAGACTTGCAGCAGTGCTAGGTATGTGAGGGTGAGGTGAAGCTATGTTACGTAGGAGTCCTGATTGATAGAGATTGTTGGTAAGTGAGTGATGGGGGTGTGGTGCATTGAGCAATTGCTGAGGCTAGTGGTGCAGTTGGTGGAATATGGCATTTGAAGATGCATTTGCTGACCGTGATCACTCGTGTGAGATCATTGAACTTTTTGCGGAACTGCATCCTGGTATTGACCACCACAGCTATCTACTCCCACAGCCTTCTGAACGTTTGTCTGGAGGACCTCCTGGCCCCCTGTGGATACAGCACATCTCTTCTCCTTTCCACCTTCTCCACCAAGGCCTCCAGTGCAGTGTCGAAGAACCTGGGAGCACGCTCTCTCCCATGTTGTGCCATTATTGAGAGTTTCCCACATCAAAATCAGTTGTAGAACGGCTTCCACCACCTACTCCAGTCACAGTACACCTCCCTTTTAAGAGGTGAAAGCTGCCTTTAAGCAGTGGAGGCTAACCTCTCTCGATTTTGGGCCCCCTGCTGAGGTATGCAGCCAATGAACAGCGCGGTTAGTGCTGGCCACACGATACAATCACTTAAATGAGCAGGCAGCATGAAGTTGCTATGCTGCCTGCATTGGACTCAATGGGCATCGCGATTCCCGTTTTCAAGGGATATCAAATTTTGCAGTCAATGGGCTCGATTTTGCCAGGCCTGAGGAGGCAGGAATGGAGGCATGTGGGGTGTTAAAATTGCAAAAAGTGGCGGGCGGGCCTGACCCCGTCTCCATCCCGCCTCCAAGCAATTTCCCCAAATGCGTGGTTTCTGATCCCGTCTCCGTCCTGCCTCCAAGAGGCGGGCTAGGCCCTTAAGAACCACTGAATTGCCTCTATAATCCCATTTTGAGAGGCCTTTCTGATTTTAACACTTTTCCGACGTGATGCACGCCTCCTCTGAAACACGACGGTGAAACCTGGCAGTATCACAATTGGATTGCTGACTATCCGCTGCAGCTCCACCATTAAATAGGAGATTTGATCAGTCATCATTTGCAGGTGGCAGGACTTTGTTGTCTCAGGTCTGGGGGAACTTTTAGCAGGCATAACCATAGCTGTGGAAGTTTGGAGCCTGACACCCATCTCCAATGTAACCTCCTGGGATACCCCTCTCGCCACCTTGACTGAGCGCTTCCTCAACTGAGGCCAATACCAGAAGATTGGGAACCATTTATTTCCTTTCCTCCTGGACATCAGATGAGGACGAAGACCAGCTGTGGCAGCAGCAGAACCATGAACAACAGCACTGTGATGAAATATTTCCATTCATCACTGCCTGTGACTGAGATCGGTTTCAGTGTCATTTCCCTTCCCCCAGACCTCATTGTATTGTGTACTGGAATGTGCTGTATTGTATACTGGAATGTGCTGTGTGTAGGGCTCCGCCCATACCTGGCCCCGTTTGTAAGCTAGCTTCAGTCTAGCCCCATTCTCCAGAAGGACGACATCTCTCTCGCTTACGTGTTTCGTTCTAAGTTAATAAAAGCCTTGTTTTGTTCTGCTACCTTCGAGTCTCGGAATTATTGAGGCACATCAATTTTATTAACTTATTTTCAACACTATGGATCAACTCCTGAAACCCGAACGTTTGGATTTGGATCAACATGCTCCGGACGCATCAGCACGCTTCGGACACTGGTTTGAGTGTATGGAATTCTTCCTGGACAATTCCGCAGCCGTCAAAGACGCTACGGACGCTGCAAGGATGAGACTCGGAATTCTGCGGAATTGGGTAAGCCACCGGGTTTACCCCCTCATCCAAGACGCCGAGACGTACCTGGCCGCCTGCGACATCTTAAAGGCGCATTACCAGCAGCCTACGAATGAGGTGTATGCTAGGCACCTGCTCGCCACCCGCGCACAGCGACCTGGGGAATCGGTGGAGGAGTTCCTAAGCACCCTGAAAATGCTTGGCAAAGACTGCAAGTGCCGAGATGTAAAAGCCGCAGTGTACACTGACGAGCTTGTTCGCGATGCCTTCATCACAGGCCTCAGCTCCACTTACATCCGGCAAAGACTGCTGGAAAAAACGGGGTTGGACCTGAAACAGGCTGCGGACACCGCGCGATCCCTGGATGTGGCCCAGAGAAACTCGGACGCCTACTCTTCAGCCCGCGCCGTCCACACCGCCACGTGTGCACCGAGGGCGCCGCCATCTTGGAAGGCATCTTCCCCGCCCGACACCGGCTGGGCCCCGCTCTCCCCCCAGAAGCCCTACGACAGCCGCGACGCGTCAGGGACCCAACTGCTACTTCTGCGGGCAGCCAAAGCACACCAGAAACCTGTGCCCGGCGAAAGGCACCACCTGCTTTAAGTGCGGTAAGAAGGGGCACTTCGGGAAGGTGTGCAGAGGGAACCCCGCCGGAAAACCAACCGCCGGAAAACCCGCCACCGCCACGTGTGCGCCGTGGGAGCGGCCATCTTGGACGCCATCTTGCCCGACCTCGTGGGGTCCGCCATCTTGTGAGCAGACAGCGTGGACGCCATCTTGTATCGATCAGGGCCCTACAGTGGCATCGGTCACAGTGGACCAGACCAGGCCGCACCCGCTATCCAGATCAATGGTGGACATCGAGGTAAACGGGTGCCGGGTTAAATGCTTAATTGACAGTGGAAGCACGGAGAGCTTTATCCACCCAGAACTGGCACAACAACTCTCCCTAAAGGTGGTCCCTACTCAGGGTACCATCTCTATGGCTGACAAAACCCAGACATCGACCATTCTGGGTTACTGCACGGTACAATTGTGCGTTAACGGAACTGTATATGATAATTTTAAAGTATTAATCATGAAGAACCTATGTGCGAGCGTGATCTTGGGCCTGGATTTCCAGTGCAACCACCAAAGCATCACGCTCAAGTACGGTGGGTCCCAGCCGCCCCTCACAGTGTGCGGTCTGGCTACCCTGAAGGTAAAGCCGCCTTCGCTATTCGCGAACCTTACCCCTAACTGCCGGCCAATAGCGACCAAAAGCAGGAGGTACAGCTGGGAGGACAGGCGGTTTATCGCGACCGAGGTAGACAGGCTCCTGAAAGAGCGCATTATTGAACGCAGCAACAGCCCGTGGCGCGCCCAAGTGGTAGTGGTAAGGGGTAGCGAGAAGAAACGGATGGTGATCGACTATAGTCAAACGATCAACAGGTACACCCTACTAGACGCCTACCCGCTACCCCGCATATCAGAAATGGTGAACCAAATCGCCCAATACCGGGTGTTCTCCACCATCGACCTCAAGTCAGCGTACCACCAGCTCCCTATCAGACCAGAGGACCGCCCGTACACCGCCTTCGAGGCGAACGGACGCCTCTACCAATTCCTCAGAGTCCCCTTTGGGGTGACGAATGGGGTCTCGGTCTTTCAGAGGGAGATGGACCGCATGGTCGATGGCCACCACTTGCAGGCAACCTTCCCCTACCTCGACAACGTCACCATCTGCGGTCACAATCAGCAGGATCACGACTCGAACCTCGAGAGGTTCCTGGAAACCGCACAAAAACTAAACCTCACCTACAACGAGGACAAGTGCGTTTTCAACACCACGCGCCTCTGCATACTAGGCAGCGTGGTGGAGAATGGGGAAATCGGACCAGACCCCGACCGATTGCGCCCCCTACGGGAGCTGCCCCTGCCCAACACTCCCAAAGCCCTGAAAAGGTGCCTGGGGTTATTTTCTTATTATTCCCAATGGGTCCCCAACTACTCCGACAAAGCCCGCCCCCTCTTGAAAGCATCCTCTTTTCCGCTCTCTGCTGAGGCCCACGCCGCCTTCAAAAGCATTAAGCAGGATATTGAGCGGGCCACGCTACAGGCAGTGGACGAGAACACTCCATTTCAAGTGGAAAGTGATGCGTCTGACTTCGCCTTGGCGGCCACCCTCAACCAGGCGGGGCGGCCCGTAGCTTTCTTCTCGAGGACCCTCCAAGGGCCCGAGATCAGACACTCCTCCGTGGAAAAGGAGGCCCAAGCCATCGTGGAGGCAGTGCGCCACTGGCGCCACTACCTAGCCGGCAAACGCTTCACCCTACTTACCGACCAGCGGTCGGTAGCGTTTATGTTCAATAATAAACAGAGGGGGAAGATTAAAAATGATAAGATTCTTAGGTGGCGGATCGAGCTCTCCACCTTCGAGTACGACATCATTTACCGGCCAGGGGCCCTTAACGAATCCCCTGACGCCCTCTCACGAGGGATGTGTGCCAGCGCCACCGGGGATCGGCTACAGACCCTCCACAACGACCTCTGCCACCCAGGGGTCACGCGGCTGTTCCACTTCATAAAGTCCCGTAACTTACCCTACTCGATTGAGGAAGTTCGGTCCCTGACCAGGAACTGCCGCACTTGCGCTGAGTGCAAGCCTCGGTTCTACCGCCCAGATAGAGCCCACTTAATCAAAGCTACACGGCCCTTTGAGCGGCTCAGCTTAGATTTCAAGGGCTCCCTCCCATCCGTCGACCGCAATGTTTACTTCCTGAACATTGTGGACGAATACTCCCGGTTCCCATTCGCCTTCCCCTGCCCAGACATGACCAGCCTCATTAAATGCCTCAACAGCCTGTTCTGCCTGTTCGGTATGCCGAGCTACATCCATACGGATAGGGGGGCGTCCTTCATGAGTGAAGAGCTACGCCAGTACATGCTGTCCAGGGGGATCGCCACGAGCCGTACCACCAGCTACAACCCCCGGGGTAACGGCCAAGTGGAGCGAGAGAACGGAGCAGTATGGAAAGCAGTCACTCTAGCTCTAAGGACCAAGGGCCTCCCTATCTCCCGCTGGCAGGAAGTCCTCTCGGATGTGCTCCATTCGATACGGTCGCTATTGTGTACGGCCACTAATACCACGCCTCATGAACGAATGTTTGTCTTTCCCCGGAAATCCACCTCAGGCGTATCCATGCCGTCATGGCTCTCCACCCCAGGTCCGGTACTCGTGCGAAGGCATGTGAGGGGCCACAAGACGGACCCTCTCGTGGAGCCAGTACACCTACTCCACGCCAACCCCCAATACGCATATGTCCGGCACGCCGACGGAAGGGAGGACACCGTGTCCATAAAAGACGTCGCCCCAGCCGGCATCGACAACAACCACGGCAATAGCGGCAACGACGATCACAGCAACTCTTACCCACCCACTACTCTTTCATCACCCCCGGAAGAACACCGACCAACGGCACCCCCACCAACTACCCCTTCAACAACCCTGGCGGCACCCCCGGCAGAGACCCAGGAGGCTACCGGGGACACCCAGCCGACACCCGCGGCACCGCAACAGCCACGTCGGTCGCAGAGGACTATCAAACCCCCGAACAGACTAAATCTATAGAAGGGGTGAATGTGATGAAATATTTCCATTCATCACTGCCTGTGACTGAGATCGGTTTCAGTGTCATTTCCCTTCCCCCAGACCTCATTGTATTGTGTACTGGAATGTGCTGTATTGTATACTGGAATGTGCTGTGTGTAGGGCTCCGCCCATACCTGGCCCCGTTTGTAAGCTAGCTTCAGTCTAGCCCCATTCTCCAGAAGGACGACATCTCTCTCGCTTACGTGTTTCGTTCTAAGTTAATAAAAGCCTTGTTTTGTTCTGCTACCTTCGAGTCTCGGAATTATTGAGGCACATCAAGCACCACCAACAGCAGCAGCGACAACAGGAGTGCCAAGCTGCTGCTCACCCACCTGAAGCTGCACAGGCCAGAAGGCGCCAGCACGCGACCACATTGCTGCCCGGGATGCAAGGGACGCACTCATCTTGGCCAGATTTGCTTAGCCTGCACAATCAAACAATTTTGTCTCGCACCTTCTTATCAGACCATCGACAATGGCCAAGAACCTGCGGATTCCTAGCACTCTGACCACCATACTGACAATTGCAAGTAATCCTAAGCTCTCAATGTGGAAGTCCCATCAGCGAAATGACACACGCCACAACTGCAACAGTTGCCATCAGAATTTTTATTTACAATAACCAACTGATGGCTTCTCAACATTAAACATCACATTTCACCCAAGTGACTATTTGTGCAGTATTTTTCTCTTACGTGTGCTCCTACGTGGTGGTTCCCCCTTGGTATCAGCAGATGTAGAGGCCCCTTGCTCACTTTCTTGCTGCTCGTGTCTCGACACCTTTGGCGAGCGTCCGCTGGGGTTGTGAACCTATGAGGGCTTGGCAACAGTCTGCTGCTCCTGCGGCTGTGCAGGGGTTGAGACGCCGATCTCTGGTGGGGCTCTGATCGAGGGCTCTGCAGTGGCATGGAAGTGTGAGCGCTTGGAGAGGAGCCCCCACTTCCTTGTTCTCTGCCACCAACATCCCTCTCATGGGTCAGGTCCACCTTAGTGTTTGCAAGTGGCTTGAGAGCACCTTGCTGCACATCAGGGGGGCCACGGGGACCCGTATCTGCACTGGCAGTCCTACTCAGAAGGACTTCCATGAAGGTCTGGTTTCTCTGTTCAATAGCTGACCATCACTCCTCCAGAGATGTCAATCTATTCTGAACACTCACCATGTTTTCTACACTCTGGCGACTTAGCTCCTCCTTGGCCGTAGCCATCCTCTTGTCTACTGTAGCCATCCTTTCCACGGAGGTTGCCATCCTTTCCGTGGTGCTGCGTTCATGCGCCAGTGACTCCACAAAGGCTCTGCTCATGTTCGCGATGGACTCTTCCATTCGCTCCACACTCGCAGCGACCCTGGAGACAAAACCTGCCAGAGACTCCTGTTCCTGGAGTTCCAGCACTGCTGTTCTTCTGGATGGACCCAGAGGCAGAGGGTCGACATGCAGCTGAGCCGAGCTGGGAGAGTCCTGCGCCCTCCAACTAGGACTCTCCACTGCTGTCCCTGTCTCCACAATCTGCTGATGCTCACTTGTGAGCTGTAATACACCAGATGACAACACTACTCTATCTCGCGATGGTCCCACTGAGGTGTGAGTGTCTGCGCTGGTGCTGGGTTGGCTGAATTCTGCTGACGCTGCACCCTCAGAGGTTGCAGCTTCCTCTGAGGAGTCTGGAGGCTCAGGCTGTTCCTCCTGGATAGTGGGGACGGGTGCTTGCGATGGTCCTGTGGGGGAGTAAAGGAAAGAGTCAGAGATGTGAGGCCAAGGTTACATGCACATTGCATATTGCAGATGATCATAAGTCCATCTGTTAGAGCTTCAGAATCATTATCAGCAACTCATGCAATGTCAGTGAGAGATGAAAAACTATTCTGTCACCAGCTTTCTCTGATGCACCCGTCTGTCCGCCCCCCACATGCGCATCGTCCTCGAGTCCCACGATTTCCAGGACCGCCTCCTCCCAAGGGGTGAGGTGGGCTACTGAGGGTGGCCCTCCTCTTGTCCTCGCTCTTTCCCTCTTATTGTGAGCTCTCTTTTCCTGCAATGAGGGAGACAAGTGGAGTTTGAGTGAGAATGAAGGAGTGAGTGTAGAGAATCCATAGCATAGATGCTTAGGAGACAGAGATGGAGTGAGGTGGCAAGACCAAGGGCCCTCCCTGTGTGTTGTAAGTTGTTTTCATAGCATCATAGTGATAGGGAGTGTGAGGGCTGCATAGTCGAATAGTTAGGTGAATGTGACCATAGAGAGAGGGAATGGGTAAGGGTGCAGGGATGTCAGTGTCAAGTGGGATGTGGAGGAAGAGGTTGCTAAAGCTGAGTGCTGGTGAGGAGAGGCAATGGGGATCAGATTGAGGGTGATGGGAAAGTCATACTCACTTTTCCAGTGCGCTGAAGGTCATGAAACCTCTTCCTGCACTGAAGCCAGGTTCTGTGGATCAGGGACAACGAGTTGACCTCCTGGGCCACCTGGATCCACACAGCCTTCGTCTGCTGGGGAGGCTTCTTCCTCCTTGAAGGGAAGAGCACCTCCTTATTAGCTCTTGCTCCCTCCACCAAAGCTTGCAGGGCGACGTCATCAAATCTGGGAGCAGACTTGGGTCTCCCGCTGCTCATATTGCCTCCAGGTCCCTCTCACAGCAAAGGCCAAAAGGTTGGCAGTCTGCAGAAGAAGCAAGGCTTCTTGCAGACCTTAAATGCAGCAGCAATGATGACGTCATCGGAGGTGAATTTCAGACTGAAAAAACTAATTGGGCCATGGGTTCCCACACGCTGGAACTCAATTGCCCAATTAGGTGAAAATTGCATCATTCTCCCACATCGATTTGGAATCGGGTGGATAACACGAAAAGTGGATGACACGACCCCAGCCCGCCCCAATGACAAAATTGAGCCCAATGTGTTTATATAGGATGTTATCACATCCTTAGGAGCCCAAAGCAATTTACAGCCAATGGATTACTTTTGAAGTACAGTCACTATTGTTATATAGGCACACACGGCAGCCAATTTGCACACAGCAAGGTCCTACAAACAGTAAATTAATGCCCAAATAATCTGTTCTTAGTGGTGTTGGTTGAGGGAGAAATCTGACTTGAATAGTGCCATGGGATCTTTTACGTCCACTTGAGCAGACAGACCAGGACAGGCCTTGGTTTAATAAAAGACATCAACTCTGACAATGCAGTACTCCCTCTGTGGTAAATTAAACAAAACTTTAGAATATCTAACTAATCTTACTTCACACAATATTTCCATGGCCCCAGCAGTTTCAGAACCCTAACGTTACATACATCATTTAGTTATCTTTAACTGTACAATCAAATGTTAATTGATGCAGCATTCACTGGAAGTCTCTTCCACATGTTCATTGTTCTGTGAGACAAATTATTTTTTCAAGCTCAAATCTTGCTTGAGGCTTATTAACTTTTTTACTTGTGTCTTCTCGTTCTGTCCTCACAGTCTAAGTTAAATACCCTGCATTATCCATTCTATCTAAGATAGTCACTAATAAATCCAATAAGGAATTCAGGAGAAACTTCTTTACCCAAAGAGTGGTAAGAATGTGGAATGCACTACCACAAGGAATAGTTGAGGCAAATAGCATAGATTCATTTAAGGGAAAGCTAGATAAGCACATAAGGGAGAAAGAAATAGAAGGATAAACTGATAGGGTTAGATGAAGAGGGGTGGGAGGAGGCTCGTGTGGAGCATAAAGGCCAGGATAGACCAGTTGGGCCAAATGGCCTGTTTCTATGCTGTAGACCTGATGTAACTCGAAGTAAGTCCCAGCATTTCTTAGATCATGTCTCCTCTCAATCGTTTTTGCTGTAAGGAAAATAAGTTCAATTATGCAAGTCTATCTTCATAACTTAGAACCCTACGTCCCAGAATTACTGCTGCCACTCTTTTCTGAATACTCTACAATACATCAATGTATTCATGGTGTACAAAAGTCTTATGTTTCCTGTTCCTATGCACATAATTTTACATTTATCTACATTAAATCTGCCATTCTTCGATGGCCCAGAAATTCGGGTCGGGTGCTTCCTGCGGGTGCAAGCCCCCGACCTGCACTTACCTTGCGCGCCGGCAGTTGAGCTGTAGGGCCCCGTGGAATTCCGATCCGGGGCCTGGCCCAGCTGCCGGCACGCAGTGCTTGCGTATCCCAGGGGCACAGTTAGTTTGATGCGTCCCCTGGGATCAGGTGGGCCATAGGCAGCCAATCGGAGGAGGGAAAAGCCCATTCATAAGTCTTGACAGGAAGACCTGTCAAGACTTACATAGATACATAGAAGATAGGAGCAGGAGTAGGCCATTCGGCCCTTCGAGCCTGCTCCGCCATTCAATGAGATCATGGCTGATCATCCAAATTCAGGACCCGGTCCCTGCCTTCTCCCCATATCCCTTGATCCCTTTAGCCTTAAGAAATATATCCAACTCTTTCTTGAATATACTTAATGAACTGGCCTTCACCGCCCTCTGTGGCAGAGAATTCCACGGGTTCACCACTCTCTGGGTGAAGAAATTCCTCCTCATTTCAGTCCTAAATGGCTTACCCCTTATCCTTAGACTATGACCCCTGGTTCTGGACTCCCCGGCCATCAGAAACATCCTTCCTGCATCTAGTCTGTCCAGGCCTGACAGAATGTTATAGGTTTCGATGAGATCCCCTCTCAATCTTCTAAACTCCGGTGAGCATAAGCCCAATCGACCCAATCTCTCCTCATACGTCATTCCTGCCATCCCAGGTATCAGCCTGGTGAATCTTCGCTGCACTCCTTCCATGGCAAGAACGTCCTTCCTCAGGTAAGGTGACCAAAACTGCACACAATACTCAAGGTGTGGTCTCACCAAGGCACTGTACAACTGTAGCAAGACATCCTTGTTCTTGTACTCGAACCCTCTTGCTACGAAGGCCAACATACCATTTGCCTTCTTAACCGCCTGCTGCACCTGCATGCTTACCTTCAGCGACTGGTGTACAAGAACACCCAGGTCTTTTTGCACATCCCCTTCTCCCAAACTATTACCATTCAAATAATAATCTGCCTTCCTGTTTTTGCCACCAAAGTGGATAACCTCACATTTATCCACATTATAGTGCATTTGCCATGTTTCTGCCCAATCACCCAACCTGTCCAAATCGTGCTGGAGTTTCACGACATCCTCCTCACAGCATACCCCCCACCCCCAGCTTTGTGTCATCTGCAAATTTGGAGATATTACATCCAATTCCCTCGTCCAGATCATTAATATATATTGTGAACAGCTGGGGTCCTAGGACAGATCCTTGCGGTACCCCACTAGTCACTGCCTGCCACTCGGAAAACGACCCGTTTATTCCAACTCTTTGCTTTCTGTCCGCCAACCAGTTCTCTATCCAAGTCAATACCTTGCCTCCAATCCCATGTGCCTTAATTTTGCACGCTAATCTCTTATGCAGGACCTTATCGAAAGCCTTCTGAAAGTCCAAATACACCACATCCACTGGTTCTCCCTTATCTATTTTACCAGTTACATCCTCAAAAAATTCCAGATTAGTCAAGCATGATTTACCTTTTGTAAATCCATGTTGACTTTGTCCGATCCAGTCACTGCTTTCCAAGTGCTCTGCTATTACATCTTTTATAATGGACTCTAGCATTTTCCCCACTACCGATGTCAAGCTTACCGGTCTATAATTCCCCGCCTTTTCTCTACCACCTTTTTTGAATAGTGGGGTAACATTAGCTACCCGCCAATCCATGGGTACCGTTCCAGAGTCTATCGAGTTCTGGAAGATGACCAGCAATGCATCTACTATTTCGAGGGCCACTTCCTTAAGTACCCTGGGATGTAGATTATCAGGCCCTGGGGATTTATCGACCTTCAGTCCCATCAATTTTCCTAACACCATTTCCCTACAAATACTGATTTCTTTCAGTTCCACCCTTTCATCAGACCCTATGTTCTCCGGCATCTCTGGGAGGTTATTTGTGTCCTCCTTTGTGAAGACAGAACCAAAATATGTATTTAGTTGATCAGCCATTTCTTTGTTCCCCATTATAAATTCCCCCGATTCTGACTGCAAGGGACCTACGCTTGACTTCACCAATCTTTTTCTCTTCACATATCTATAAAGGCTTTTACAGTCAGTTTTTATGTTCTCTGCAAGCTTACTCTCATATTCTATTTTCCCTTTCTTAATTAATCCCTTTGTCCTCCTTTGTTGAATCCTGAACTGCTCCCAATCCTCAGGGTTATTGCTTTTTCTGGCCAATTTATATGCCCTCTCCTTGGACCTTATGCTATCCCTAATTTCCCTGGTTAGCCACGGTTGGGTCACCTTTTTTGTTTTATTTTTATGCCAAACTGGGATGAACAAATTCTGTAGTTCATCCATTTGGTCTTTGAATGTTTGCCATTGCCTATCCACCGTCAACCCTTTGAGTGCCATTCCCCAATCAATCCTACCCAGCTCGCTCCTCAGACCATCATAGTTTCCTTTATTTAAATTGAGGACCCTAGTCTCCGAGTCAACTACTTCATTCTCCATCTTAATGAAGAATTCGATCATATTATGATCGCTCCGACCCAAGGGGCCTCTTACAAGAAGATTGCTAATTAATCCTTTCTCGTTACATAATACCCAGTCTAAGATGGCCTGATCTCTGGTTGGTTCCTCGACATATTGGTCCAGGAAACCATCCCGTAAACACTCCAGGAATTCCTCCTCCACAGTATTGTTACTCATTTGGTTGGCCCAACCTATATGTAGATTAAAGTCACCCATGATGACTGCTGTGCCCTTATTGCACGCTTCTTTAATTTCTCTTTGAATGCCATCCCCAACCTCCGCCTTACTGTTTGGAGGTCTATAAAGCACTCCCACTAACGTTTTTTTCCCCTTAGTATTTCTCAATTCTACCCATACAGATTCCACCTCATCAGAGCTAATATCCTTCATTACAATTGTGTTAATCCCTTCTTTAACCAGTAATGCTACCCCACCTCCCTTTCCTTTTTGCCTATCTTTCCTGAATATCGAATACCCCTGGATGTTGAGTTCCCAGTCCTGGCCTTCCTTGAGCCACGTTTCCGTAATCCCAACCAAATCGTATTTGTTTACTTCTATTTGCGCAGCCAATTCATCCACCTTATTACAAATGCTCCTTGCATTAAGACACAAAGCCTTCAGGCTTGTTTTTTTAACGCTCTTAGACCTATTAGAATTATTATTTACTGTGGCCATGTTTGATTTAAACCGTTGATTTCTCTGACTGCCACTTTTGTTTTTCTCCTTCCTATCTTTTGCTTTTATCCTTGTTTCCCTTTCCTCTGTCTCCCTTCTCAGGTTCCCAACCCCCTGCCATTTTAGTTTAAACCCTCCCCCACAGCACTAGCAAACACTCCCCCTAGGACATTGGTTCCAGCCCTGCCCAGGTGCAGACCGTCCGGTTTGAACTGGTCCCACCTCCCCCAGAACCGGTTCCAATGTCCCAGGAACTTGAATCCCTCCCCCTGGCACCATTCCTCTAGCCACATATTCATCTGAAGTATCCTTCTATTTCTACTCTGACTAGCACGTGGCACTGGTAGCAATCCTGAGATTACTACCTTTGAGGTCCTGTTTTTTAATTTATCTCCTAACTCCCTATACTCCGCTTTTAGGACCTCATCCCGCTTTTTACCTATATCGTTGGTGCCTATATGCACCACGACAACTGGCTCTTCACCCTCCCCTTCCAAGATGTTCTGGAGTCGCTCGGAGACATCCTTAACCCTTGCACCAGGGAGGCAACACACCATCCTGGAGTCTCGTTTGCGGCCGCAGAAACGCCTATCTATTCCCCTTACAATTGAATCCCCTATTGCTATAGCTCTACCCCTCTTTTTCCTCCCATTCTGTGCAGCAGAGCCACCCCTGGTGCCAGGAAGTTGGCTGCTGCTGCCTTCCCCCCCAACAGTACTCAAAGTGGTGTATCTGTTGGAGAGCGGGATGGCCACAGGGGACCCCTGCACTACCTGCCTGCGCCTAGTACTCTGCCTGTTGGTCACCCGTTCCCTTTCTTCCTGTCCAACCTCTACCTGCGGTGTGTCCAACTCCGTAAATGTGCTATTCACGTTGTGCTGAGCATCGTGAACGCTCCAGTATGTGTCCAATCGCAGCTCCAGCGCCGCAATGCAGTCTGTCAGTAGCTGCAGCTGGATGCACTTCCTGCACATGTAGTTGTCAGGGACACCGGAAGTGTCCCTGAGTTCCCACATATCGCAGGAGGAGCAGATCACGGGGCCCGGCTGTCCTGCCATGACTTACCCTTTAATTAATTGAATTTAAATTAAATCAATCAATCCCACTAATTATACTACAGTTAACTGGTTTACCAACAGTCCCTGCTACACTAGAGAGACCTTAGAAACTATAAACCAGAGTTAAAGTTTTAAAGAAAAAGAGATATACTCACCAAACAAATACTCACCAACCAATCACTTACCTGCTTCCTGGTGACGTCACACTTTGATTACTTTTTACCTCTCGCCCCTGCTGTTGAATTGGTCGGGCTGCTCCTGACTCACTGCCGCTGGTTTCAAACTGCCGCCGATGCTGTGTTCCCACACAGGCCCGCTCTAGTCGGGCTGCTCCTGACTCACTGCCGCTGGTTTCAAACTGCCGCCGATGCTGTGTTCCCACACAGGCCCGCTCTAGTCGGGCTGCTCCTGACTCACTGCCGCTGATGCTGTGTTCCCACACAGGCCCGCTCTAGTCGGGCTGCTCCTGACTCACTGCCGCTGGTTTCAAACTGCCGCCGATGCTGTGTTCCCACACAGGCCCGCTCTAGTCGGGCTGCTCCTGACTCACTGCCGCTGGTTTCAAACTGCCGCCGATGCCATGTTCCCATTTATAAATACTACGGCCCCAAAATAGCAGAAAACCTTCAAATCATTTTTTTTTTTTTTTAAATCACACTTTTTAAATAAACTATAAATTACATTAAATAACTATTTTAAACAATAATTTAAATTTTTGAAAAATAATTTTATATTCTAATGGGGCTAAAAATAAACTTACCTTGCTTTAAAGTATTTAAAAATAATAAACCTGTGGGAAAAATGTTTTAATTTTAATTAATTGACCACTTACCTTGTAAAAAGCAGGCCTTACGCCTGCTTTTTAAATTTCTAAATTCTAAAGACTTACCCTCCCGGAAAAACCTGTAAAAAAAAACATAAGTTCAAAGCGCACGCGAAGCCTCCCCTGCGCACGCGTTCGACCTCTGAACCCCTTCGTTCAGAGGAACGGAAGTGCCGGTTTCCCACGCATGCACAGTGCATGCAGGAAACCGGCACTTCCATCGGGCCCACGCGTGAGTACCCAGCGTGTACTCACCCATGGAGACCTGAATTTCTGGGCCAATATGTCCACTTAAATCGTTCAGCTCGCTTTTTGAATTCTACCAATGTGTCTATATTTGCTATCTTAGCACAAAGCATGGTGATATATTTTATATTACAAAAAAGTACTCTCCTATCATTTATAAATAGTGAGAACAACAGGGTTCCAGAGCAAGTCCCTGTGGCATTCCATTAGGTCCTCCTCCCTAGACACAGTCTTTTCTATTTATCATTAATTTCTCCCCAAGCACTATGAAGATAGACTTGATGCTTTAGGTTCGTATTCGCTGGATAGACGAAGTCTTAGAGGGAATCTGATCCAGGTATTTCAGCAAGTTATCAATCCACTTAGCTAATTTTCTATTAATTCTCTGAGTCTTAATCTTCTTCGCCAGCCTCATATATAGAGACTTATTGAATGGCTTCAGAAAATTTAACTAGATTTCGCCTCTGTGAAGTACGTTGGAATGTTTTTCTACATTAAAGATGCTATATAAATGCAAGTTGTTGTTGTAGATTATATTAGTCTCGTGACCTACTAATGATTATCCTTCTTAGGGAGGAGTAGAAAGGAGGTAAGAGGCGTCTTGTTGGGCTTCAAGTAATGCCAAAATGACAGTATTCTTTTTCTGCATTGGATAGTTAATTATCTAGGCTACTAGAATAATAAATTCACATCAAGAATTGAGTCTCAATTATAGCCATCAATTGTTCTGTAATATCTTCTTGCGTTAGGCATTTGTATTTACAGTATATGAAGATATATAAAAATCTGAATTATTATGTTTAGAGGGAATCCTATACATACACAGTAACATAATGTGAATCTTTCTTCTGCAGGAGTGTCTAAAGGAGACTTCAGCAACAGGAGTCACACATTGTTTTACATTACTATTGTTCACACAAATATCAATGCTGAAAAAAGTAAGAATTTCTGTTAATATATTCTGTACTAAAAACTGTGAATTTAGTATCATATCAACCAAACTAAATTGTATGATTCTTTAGCAAAATGAATTTCAAGAATGTTTTATAGAATTAACAATCCATTGAAACTTCAGCATATGTTCCTAATTCCACCTTGTTTCCAATGATTAATATGAGATTTACATCCATTCACACAATTGTGATCCCATGGCCAATTTGAGGAAATAAATCTGGGAAATTCCTCTCCGACTCCCTAGGCGATCAAAACTAGACCAGGAGATCACTCTGGTCCTGATAATTCCTTGCAGTACCTGCCTGTTGTGAAAGGTGATCTCCGCCCCGGCCAGAAACAGGTCCATCTCTCACTTGAAGGAATTCAGTGAATCGGCATCCACCACACGAACCAACAGACTGTTCCAGAGGTCCACTATACTCTGGGAAAACAACCACCTCCTGACATCTAACCTAGATCTGGCCTTATACAACTTACAATTGTGACCCTGGTCCTCCCTAAACTACTTAATTGGAACAAACAGTCAACTCTTACACAATCTATTCCCTTCATCATCTTATAAACCTCGATCAGATCACCCTTGGAGTCCCAGCTCTTTTAGCCTAGCTAAGATGCTTTAAACTGGGAATTAGTCTAGTAGCCCTCCTCTGCACCCTTTCCAAAGCCTCAATAACACCCACCATATGAGGAGACCAAAACTGGACACAGTATTGGAACTGAGGCCTGACCAAGGTCTTGTATAAGGACAAAAAAGTATGCTTTAACTTATAATTAATTGTCCTATGAATGCACCCCAACACCCTATTCATTCTAGCTATTGCTTCACAGCATTTCTCATAAACCTTTAGAGATGTATGCACTAGATCTCTTTCTTTCTCTACCTTTTTTAATGCTTTTCCTTGATGGGTGTATTATGCATGTTGCGCATTTGTCCTTCCCACATATATAACACTGCACTTTTCCAAATTAAACACCGCATGCCAGTCACGAGCCCAATCTCCCAACACATCAGTCAAGCATCATCTACAGTCCTAACACTCGCATAGATCTTGGTATCATATGAAAATTTGCAGATCGTGCTCCCAACATCTAGATCATTAATAAAAAGTGAAGAGCAACTGTCCTAACACCAATCACTGCGGAACACCACTGGTGACCGGTCCCCAAACAGATCCAAATCCATCTGTAACCACTTTCTGCTTACGTCCTTCCAGCCAGTTCTCAATCCAGCTCATTATATTACCACTAATGTGTGGGTTAGAGTCCAGAATGAGGAAAAGGGACAGAGGCCTAATACGCAGGGTCTCCACTTTCTTTGCATTTAACATGCATATTCTGAACCATCCCTAGTTTGAGTAGCAAGTTCCTGCTTGAAACTGCAGAAGCATTTCAACGTGATATAAATGAGGCAGGAGTGATGCCATAGAATCTCCTGTATCACTTTCCAAGTATTCCAGTGGCGTTTATCAACAAAGAAGACTGCCCAAGGGAACTGGGAGCTAAGAGGTTGTGGGCCTACACCTTCAAGTTGGAAAGGGCAACCAGCAACCTACTGGAACCTTTTGGAAAGACAAATAAGTCAATTTTTCAGTGTGATAGTCAAAGGCCATTTGCTTCTGACAGCAACCAGCAGGCTTCCATTTCACTGCCAGTTAGTATGGCTGCAAGCCTTTAAGGTTTGCAGCAGCACACAACCAGGCATATTTTAACTTTTGAGCACACTGTCTGCCTGCCCATACCAGAAGGTGATGGGACAGCCACAATTTTGAAGCCCAGGCCTCATTTGAGGCCACAGGAATGTCGGCCAGTTGGGATGCCGGCGGCAGCTGCAGATAGGTCCTGGGGGAGGGGGAGATGAGAACGAGGGATGTGAGCCTACGATGTCAGTATTTTTCTGGAGCCAGGAGGAGAACCCCTGCTCCACAAAAATACAAGTGTAATACATGTTTGTGGCTGTTTCCAGAGTGGCCAGCTTAAGTGGTCCTTTAAGGACTGCCTCCTTGATTTGTCAACGGCAGTACGCATGTGTCCTTTAAAACTGCAATTGGGGTCCTGATTTGCATGGGTAAGAGACCTACCGCCTGTTTCAGGCAGGCACTGCGACCGCCCAGGTGCAGACCCTTTTCAAAATGTCGACAGCTGGATGTCAGCGTTAATGGAGCAGTAAATCTACCAGCCCCATTTTGAGGCTCTTCCCACCCCATTAACGCCGGCTTTGGTGAGTCAAAATCAACTGTAGCACCCAACCAAAATATTTAAAATATTTGAACCTCGTAAAACGCTGGAGTTTGTCAAGGTGTAGTTAGGTGCTTGAGTAAAATGCAACACCCGGATTACACTGGGATGAGGAAGGTGGGGAGGAATATCAGTCCAAATCGTTTCCTTTTGCTACAAGTACAAATTGAAATATGTTTGAATAGGCTGAAACTTGTTCCTAGTGGAACTAGTCCTATAAAAGTGCTCTGAAATTTGGCAATAATTGGTACTAATTTTTCAAAATCAATGAGGCCATGAAAATAATGCAAGATGTGGAAGACACACTGGTTCAGTTGTAGATTGCTTTACTGTGAGGTGAAGTTTAGATACATTGGCCAGAATCTTTACCCGAGAGTCGGGGCGGGTGCGTGCGGCCCACATTGTGGGTCACTATCCCAAAGTTTTTAACAGCACATTCTGCACTGTGCGTTTAACTCAATTACATCAATTGAAACAGTCATGCAGGTTTCCCGGCCCAATTAAATGGAACGGGTCTGCTGATGTCACCGATGACTTGTTTTCAGCTCAGATATTTAAAGGAGCCTTGTACACATCCCCGTTGAAGGTTGTTGGAGGAGACATAAAGGTGGTTGGGAGAGGTGGCAATTACTCGATATTGCAGAGATTTGTGTGGGTTCAAGCAGCTATGGAGTCACAGCGACAGAAGGCTGCGCCCAGATTCTCAGATGCCTCCCTGGAAGTCTTGGTCCAGAGAGTCAGAGCACACAGGGAGGTCCTGTTCCCTGGGGATGGGCACAAAAGAGCAGCCAGAGCCACCAAGAGGGCATGGCTAGAGATCGCGGAGGAAGTCAGCAGCAGGGATGTAGTAAGTTGGTCCTGGATCCAGTGCTGGAAAAGATTTAATGATCTCATGAGGTCAGGAAAGGTGAGTGCAATGCCCATTCAACTACATCCTGATGTGCATGTCACCCCAACCCCATCACTCTGCCTTCCCAAGCCTACTCCTGCACGTCAATCCTCACACCAACCTACCTTGCAAGGTGCACCCATCCCTCACTCTCTATGCACCTACTCACAATATAAATTGGCCAGAAAAAGCAGCAAACCTGAGGATTGGGAGCAGTTTAGGATTCAGCAAAGGAGGACAAAGGGATTAATTAAGAGGGGGAAAATAGACTGAGAGTAAGCTTTCAGGGAACATAAAAACTGACTGTAAAAGCTTCTATAGATATGTGAAGAGAAAAAAATTGGTGAAGTCAAGCGTAGGTCCCTTGCAGTCAGAATCAGGGGAATTTATAATGGGGAACAAAGAAATGGCAGGCCAATTAAATACATACTTTGGTTCTGTCTTCACAAAGGAGGACACAAATAACCTCCCAGAGATGTCGGGGAACATAGGGTCTAATGAGAGGGAGGAACTGAATGAAATCAGTATTTGTAGGGAAATGGTGTTAGGGAAATTGATGGGATTGAAGGCCGATAAATCCCCAGGGCCTGATAATCTACATCCTAGGGTACTTAAGGAAGTGGCCCTACAAATAGTAGATGCATTGCTGGTCATCTTCCAAAATTCAATAGACTCTGGAACAGTTCCCATGGATTGGAGGGTAGCTAATGTAACCCCACTATTCAAAAAAGGTGGTAGAGAGAAAACGGGGAATTATAGGCCGGTAAGCCTGACATCGGTAGTGGGGAAAATGCTAGAGTCTATTGTAAAAGATGTAATAGCAGAGCACTTGGAAAACAGTGACAGGATCGGACAAAGTCAACATGGATTTACGAAAGGTAAATCGTGCTTGACTAATCTACTGGAATTTTTTGAGGATGTAACTGGTGGAATAGATCAGGGAGAACCAGTGGATGTGGTGTATTTGGACTTTCAGAAGGCTTTCGATAAGGTCCCGCATAAGAGATTAGTGTGTAAAGTTAAAGCACATGGGATTGGGGGTAAGGTACTGACTTGGATAGAGAACTGGTTGGCAGACAGGAAGCAAAGAGTTGGAATAAACGGGTCTTTTTCTGAGTGGCAGGCAGTGACTAGTCGGGTACCGCAGGGATTGGTGCTAGGGCCCCAGCTATTCACAATATATATTAATGATCTAGATGAGGGAACTAGATGTAATATCTCCAAGTTTGCAGACGACACAAAGCTGGGTGGGCGTGTGTGCTGTGAGGAGGATGCAGAGAAACTCCAGTCTGATTTGGACAGGTTGGGTGATTGGGCAGATGCATGGCAGATGCAGTATAATGTGGATAAATGCGAGGTTATCCACTTTGGTAGCAAAAACAGGAAGGCAGATTATCTGAACGGCAATAGACTGGGAGAAGGGGAAGTGCAATGAGGCCTGGATGTCCTTGTGCACCAGTCGCTGAAGGTAAGCATGCAGGTGCAGCAGGCGGTTAAGAAGGCAAATGGTATGTTGGCCTTCATAGCGAGAGGATTTGAGTATAGGAGCAAGGATGTCTTGCTGCAGTTGTACAGGGCCTTGGTGAGACCACACCTTGAGTATTGTGTGCAGTTTTGGTCACCTTATCTGAGGAATGATGTTCTTGCCATGGAGCGCAGCGAAGATTCACCAGACTGATACCTGGGATGGCAAGAATGATGTATGAGGAGAGATTGGGTTGATTGGGCTTATATTTGCTGGAGTTTAGAAGAATGAGAGGGGATCTCATTGAAACTTATAAAATTCTAACAGGACTAGACAGACTAGATGCAGGATGTTCCCGATGGCCGGGGAGTCCAGAACCAGGGGTCACAGTCTAAAGATAAGGGGTAAGCCATTTAGGACAGAGATGAGGAGGAATTTCTTCACCCAGAGAGTGGTGAACCACAAAAGGCAGTTGAGGCCAATTCATTACATATATTCAAGAAGGAGTTAGATATATTTAAGGCTAAAGGGATCAAGGGATATGGGGAGAAAGCAGGGACAGGGTACTGAATTTGGATGATCAGCCATGATCTCATTAAATGGCGGAGCAGGCTCAAGGCGCCGAATGGCCTACTCCTGCTCCTATCTTCTATGTTTCTATCCCCATCTGACTAACCACCACTGACACTCACCCTCATCCTAATCCTAATGCAATCATAGGAAGTAACGCCACAGAAAGAGGCAATTTGGCAATGTCACGCCGCTCCTTCATAGTCACCCTCCATCCATTCCTTACCCTCATTCCATCACTCTCATTTAAAGTTCTCTTCTTTCCCTCCTAGCAGAAGAGAGCCCAGAACAGGGAGAGGCAACAAACTGGAGGTGGCCCTCCAATGTACACCAACTTGACTCCAGCAGAGGAGGAGGCACTGCAAATCATTGGAGTTGCAGAGCTGCTGGCGGTGGGAGACAGAGAGAGGCGGACCTCCTATCAACATGGTGACAGAATTAAATATCATACAGCCACATGGCCTACAACAGTTACTCATGATGACTTGATGTCAGCAGCCAATGAAATTTCATCATGTGCATAATGGTAATGTTGTGCATTCTTATCATTACATTTCTAATTCATGTCTTTAATCTCGCACAGGTCCATCAAGTGCTCCCCCCACTGTCCAGCCAGAGGAGGAAGATGACTCCTCAGAGGAAGCTCCATTCTCTGAGGGTGCACCGTCATCAGACCCATAAGTACCCAGCACCAGTGCAGATACGCGCACCTCGGTGGGTCCAGCAAGACATAGTGGTGTCACCTGATGTCTCACAGATCACAAGTGATCAAGAGTAGATGGTGGAGACAGGGACAATAGTGGAGAGTCCTCGCCGGAGGGCAGAGGACGTTCCTCAGCTCTGCTTAGCTGCATGCAGATGCTGTACCTCGGGGACTGTCGAGAAAGAGGGTGATCTTGGAGGAGCAGCAACAAATGCGCGAGGCTCTGGCAGCTTTTGCAGCCACTATGTGTGCGACTGTATAGAGAATAGAGGAGTCCATCTCCAACATGAACACCACCATCTCCCAGGCGATGGCGACGATGTGCTGTTCCATATAAAGGATGGCCACCTGCATGGAGCAGCAAATGCACCAGTCAAATGAGAATATGCTTGCTGTGACCAACAGATGGCAGACTCTCATTGACCTCATCTTGAGGAGAGATACCAACTTAGACTTGGGCATTCATCGCCCCACCGATGCACAGCAAGGTATCTCCAGCTCCTTGCTAGCAGGTAAGTGCGGGTAGCCCATGAGGGGGATGTTGGTGATGGGGACATAGAAGTGGGGGCTCTGCTCAAAGCGCTCCCGCTTCTCTCCCATTGCCTCCCCATAAGTCAGAGCCTCGCATGCTGCCTTGGATCCCAATGGTCGAGTTTGCCACTGCACAGTTGCAGGAGGAGCAGTCTTTGGTGGAGCCCTCACAAGCTTCAAAACCCAGAGGATATCCGTCAAAAGTGTCAGAGCAGTTGCAGCAGGGCAGTGAGCTGCCTGGCTTTACCTCTGCTGAAGCCACAGGGGTTGCACCTCATAGAAGCACGCGGAAAAGAAAAAAGACACAATCGTAGATGCACAAGGGTATGCACATGGATGTTTGCCAAAATGTTAGTGTTAAGTTTCAGTTCTATTTATGATGCACATAAATTTATTTCTTTGCACTACTTTCCCATCTTGTCCATTTTTGCCTGCTAGCTGGGAAGTGGCTTTGTCACTTTGAGTGAATGGCGAAACATTACTTAACCTCGAGCAATAGGGATTTGGGTGACAGGAATGACTTGGTCATTGTAGGGCTGCTTAGTGGTGTTGCGGGGGTGGGGAGGGGGGAGGTGGAGTTGGTACAGCATCTGGGAGCCATATGGGTGTATTAGTGCAAGTTAAGTAAATTGGGCCATTATGAGGCCATCCTGGGCAGCAGTGTGCGCCGCCATTGGTGCCATCTCCACCTCAGGTTCCTCCTCCTCCGAAGAGGCTGTGCACTCTGTGCCTTGCTCCTCCTGCAGCGCCAATCCTCGCTGCTGTGGTATGTTGTGCAGCGCGCAGCATACGACGATGAATCTGGAGACTCTGCCTGGTGTGTGCTGAAGGGCTTCTCCAAATCTGTCAAGGCATCTGAAGCGCATCTTCAGCATGCCGATTGCTTGCTCTATGACACATCTGTTGGACATGTAGCTGTCATTATAGCGCTCCTGGGCCTCATTGCTTGGCCTCCTCAATGGTGTCATCAACAACGTCTTCACTGGATTGCCCTTGTCTCCAAGCAGCCAGCTGGTAACTCTGTTTGGAGGTGTAAAGTGCTGAGGGAGGGTGAACTGGTGCAGCATGAAAGAGTCATGACTGCTAGGGAATCCGGCACACACACACATGATCTTTTTATGGTTGCAGACGAGTTGCACATTGAGGGAGTGGCAGCCCTTGCGGTTCACAAACAGTCCTGGGTGATGCAGGGATGCCTTGATGGGAACATGTGTGCAGTCGATGACGCCCTGCACCTGTGGGAAGCCAGCCAGAGCTGCAAAGCTGAGCACCCGCTCAATAACAGTGGCTTCGTCAGTGGCAAAGTTCACATAATTGACGGACTTGTGAAACATGACATCAGTCACCTGGGTGTTGCATCTGTGGGCGGCCGACTGCGAGATCCTGCAAATGTCTGCTACAGATCCCTGGAAGGAGCCTGAGGTGAAGAAGTTGAGGGCAGTGGTGACTTTGACAGCCACTGGTAAGGTGTGGTAAGATCCTCTGGGCAGCAGGTTTTGTTCCAGCAAGCTACAAATGTCTGTGACGACCTGGCATGATAGGCTGAGCCGCCTGAAGGACTGCTGCTCTGCCTGTATACCCTGTGTTGGGGGTATTGCCTCCAGCACGGTGCACCCCTATGCTGATCCCCTCTCTCCTGTGGCGCATCAGGTTGGTGAGGAGAAGGCTGCTGGTGTGGGTGCTGGGGCTCATCTTCGTCAGATTCTGAGGTCCAAGGTGAGACAGCATAAGCGGCACCCATGCTGATTTAATAGATGCCAGGTAAAGTGGAGATCAGAGGCACAATCCTCAAATGTGGCGAGAGTGGCTGCAGAGGTTGCGAAGATCACCTGCAAACTTCTGAAAGCTAAATCTCTGCACAGAATGGTGTCAGCAAGAGCCTTTCCCTTAGGCAAGGAAGCAGGTGTAAGGTGTATTTGTGCTTTTTCCAGCTGTCATTGAATGAACTTGCACAATGGCCACTGAGCTTCCACCTCCCCGTCACAGGCGAGGTTCCCAAGATGCGTGAATCCCATGCGCAACCAGTTAAAGTTCAAACCTAATGTTAAAAAGGCAGTTAAAGATCTGTAAATGAGCAGTTAAGTACCTCAATGAGGTCGCCTGCCTCTCCCAAGCAGGTCAGTGGCGCGCCTTGAAACGTGCCTCAGTGAAAGACAGGTTCCTGACGCGCTGCCAATTTCTGCACTTTTAACCGCCGACCCACCCCCAAACCTGCACGTTCTCCAATGTTAAAATTCCAGCCACTGTCAGGGTGTTGTAGGATGCCATGCAAGAATCTGACCTATGGCCATGGCTGGCCTGAGCGTACTTGATACAAAGTAGGAAAAAAATCTATTTTCTAATCAAGTAATGGCTTACCTGAGGAAAGCAAAAGGAAAAGAAAAGCTTGATATGCAAATAGATGACCAGTCAGCATTCAAGGGGTTGGTGACAGTGAACTATTATTTATACTGGAAGATGGACTGTGCTGTCCATTGTGATGACAATATACTATGCCTCGGAGTGATAGGATGTGAGCCATTCTTTACAGTTCTCTGCATAAGTTCCTGGTGTGAGCTGGATACACTGGTGTAAATTTCCGTCTTCACTGCGTGGGTGATAATCTGGCGGAGCCAATTGCCCATCTGTTAGAGTCTGATTTTTATTCCCAATGAAAATCGAGCAGGTTCTATAATGGGCAGGAGATCCTCTCTGCCAGATTACAGCCCATGCAGTGAGGATGACATTATTGCCCATGCAGTGAACGGGAGCTGAAACGGAGGGAAACAAGTCAAAGACAAAACGAATTGCAGCTGGCTCAATAGCAGCAACTTTAGACATTTGAAAACAGAGCCTTATGTGTCAGCGAGAAAATAATGCAATGGGACGGGAAGGAATCACGTTCTTATATATTCAATGCTGAGATAGACAGATTTTTGGACTCTAGGGGAATCAAGGGATATGAGGATCAGGTGGGAAAGGGGTTCAGGTTGAGAATTAGCCATGATCTTATTGAATGGCGGAGCAGGCCTACTCCTGCTCCCAATTCTTATATTGCATTTAACCATATATGTTTTTGTATTTAGCCGAAGAAAAATGCATAACAGCAGGCAAGCTTACACTGGTAAGACTGCCCAAAATTATATTTTTTGAAAGCTTTTGACCAATTTGAAGTTTGATAGTGTTCATTTTATGTGTATTTCTTCTTTAGGTGGATTTGGCTGGATCTGGTCGAGTAAGTAGAATTTTAATGAACAAATATAGAGAGATCTAAGGGGACAAAATAAACTAAGTAGAAGAACTAACATTAAACAGATCCAATTTGCATTAAATAAGTATCTGCTATACATAAATAATAAGTAATCAGAGTAAATCAGTACTAATGAATTTCAAATCAAACTAATCCAACACATAATACTGGACCTCAAATGATTTTTATTAGTTATAGAAATTAATAACTCCTAACCAATAAATAAATATTGAAATGGCAGCGCAGGTAGTGTGACGGGACTATAAGTGGGAGTTTGTGGACAGTGAGACTGTCCCGGATTGCCACATCTGCAGGAAATGTTTCTGCCTTGAGTCACTCTAGCTCAGAGTCATTGAGCTGGAGTGCGTGTTAGAGACACTCCAACACATAAGGGAGGGGGAGGAATTTCTGGATAGTTTTCTCCAGAGTACAGTCACTCCTCAGAGGAAGGCACAGGTGCAGGAAGGGGAGAGTGTGACTGTCAATCAGCAGGGTCAGGGGAACCGAGGGGAGATAGACAAGGTCCCACAGACACTGGTCCTTTCCAACAGGTACAATATACTTGCTACCTGTGAGGATAAGGATGAAGACTGCAGGGAGGCTGGTTAGAATGCTAACTATGGCACCATGGAGCAGGAGGCAGTCCAAGGGGGGGGGGGGAAGGTGCAGAATAGAAAGGTTGTAGTCATAGGCGATTCAATAATTAGGGAGATAGAATCATCTGCAGTTGAAACTGAGTCCAGGAGGGTATGTTGCCTACCTGGTGCAAGGGTAAAGGATATCTCGGAGCAGCTGGAGAGGAACTTGGAAAGGGATGGGGAACATCCAATTGTTGTTGTCCATGTCCGGACCAATGACATAGGGAAGAAAAGGGAGGAAGTCCTGCTAAGGGAATATCAGAAGCTAGGAACTAAATTAAAAAACAGGACCTCACGGGTGGTAAGCTCAGGGTTACTACCTGAGCCAAATGTTAATTGGCATAGGGATAGACAGATCAGGAAGGTGAACGTGTGGCTGAAAGACTGGTGTGGGAAAGAAAGATTTCATTTCATGGGACACTGGAAGCAGCTGTGACGGGCTCCACCTGAACCGGAATGGGACCAGTATCCTAGCGGAAAGGATAAATAGGGCTGTGGATAGGACTTTAAACTACAGGAAACTTTGTGCTATCCGGCACCCACGGGACCGAGCTGCTGCCGTTGCCTGAAAACTGCCGTACTCTCCAGAGTTAATGTTGAGAGATACGGAGATTCTTATCTCCGTATTTGACAACAAACACTGTTGCTTAGCAACAGCTTCTAAACACTCGGGTGTGGCCCTAAAGCTCTGTAGCTGAAGCTGTTGCCATAGCTACAGACCTTGCACAGCTTGACTGTTCAAACAAAGCAAAAAAAACAAACAAAAAGAATAAAAAATGGCTGCTGATTTTTGCCGGTGGCTCCAGATTGCTCACCTCCAGATAGCACAAAGTTTCCTGTAGTAAGACGGGGGAGGGATCTGGTGAAAATAAAATAAACCTGAAGATAAAATAAATAGGAGATGAGGGTAAAGGTCAGACCAAGGTAAAGAATAAAGGTAACATAACGGTCAGGGAACAGATATAGTTATAGAATATAAGTATGAAATGACTGTTAAAAATAAAGTGAGTGGAACAATTAATAAAAACAAATTAAATTTCCTGTACAGCAATGTGCACAGCATCTGAAACAAAATGGGGGAACTGGAGGCAATAATTTGTAGCGAGGAGCCAGATGTAGTAGGGATAACTGAAACATGGCTACATGAGGACTGGCAGTCAAATATTCCAAGATATAACGTATTTAGAAAGGATGGGAATGAAGGAGAGGTGGGGTAGCTGTACTTATTAGAGATAACATAATGGCAGTAGAAAAAAGGGACATAACTAACATTAAGAAAGAAACAGAATCCATATGTATTGAGACAAAGGATAAGAATCAATGTTCCCTTTAAGCTGCGCAGCTGGCTTGTCAGCTTTTCAATAGGAAAAATCTCGCATGCACGGTATTCTGAATGGACCGTGCAGCCTCTTAAAGGGGCCGCGCACCCAAAAGAAATTCAACGGGAACATTGATAACAAGGCATCAATCATGTTAATAGGGGTATTCTACCGACCACCTAAGTAGTGGAAGGGAATTGGAGGAAGAAATATGTAGGCAAATCTATGAAATGAGTAAAAGACATAGAATAATAATCATGGGAGATTTCAAATACCCACAAATAAACTGCCAAGAAGAGGTAGGTAAAGGGGAAAAGGGAATGGAGTTTTTACAGTGTGTTCAGGACTCTTTTCTTACCCAATACATAAGAAGCCCAACAAGAGAGGAATCACTACTGGATCTAGTAATGGGAAATGAACCAGAGCAGATAAGAAAAGTAAACATAGGGGAACATCTAGGAAATAGCGATAATGACATAGGTTTAAAATAATGATTGAGAAAGACATTATTAAGACAAAGATCAAAGTAATAGATTGGAAAAAAGCTAATTTTGAGGGGACGAGATTGAAACAAAGGATGGTAAATTGGGAAAAAAATGTTGACAGAGATAGGACAGCACTGGGAAATATTTAAAATGGTGATCAATTGAATTCAAGAAAAATATATTCCACTAAAAAACAAGAACAAACTACCTAATAATGAAACGCCATGGATGAATAAAGAGATGAAGGTAAATTGTAAACTAAAGAAAAAGGTATACAATAGGTATACAGTGAATAAAGGAGATGACGACAAAAGGAAATATGAAGAGGTTGGGAAAGTAAAAAAAAAAAAGGAAAGCAAAAAGGCACTAAGAAATTAAATTATCGAGGAATATAAAATAAATAGTAAAGTATTCTACAGACACATAAATAACAAAAGAAAATCAGGATAGGGACAAGGCCACTAAAGGATGCATAAGATAGACTCACAGGTAATGACAGCAAAATGGGCAAAAATGTAATAATTACTTTGTCTCAGTATTTACCAAGGAGACTAACAAGTTGGGCATGACATCATTAGAAGAGATCATAAAAGATATAAAGATATTTAAGATAAAAAGGGGGGTGATAATTGATAAACTAATCAAAGTTAGAGAGAACACCCCTGGTCCGGGTGGATTGCGTCCGCGCATTTAAAAGTTAGGGAAGACATAGCAAAGGCACTATTACATATATATATAAAAATTCATTAGGGAATAGTGACAAAGGACTGGCGGATAGCTAATATTATTATTCCTATATTTAAGAAGGACGATAGAACAAGTCCAGGGAACTCTAGACCAGTTAGCTTGATGTCAGTGGCAAGAAAGATAATGGAATCTTTACTCAAAGATGTAATAGAAAAACACCTAGAAACTGAAAATATAATAAAGAGCAGTCAGCATGAATTTCAAAAGGGAAGGTCATGCTTGACCAACCTTATTTTTTTTTATTCATTCACGGTATGTGGGCATCGCTGGCAAGGCCAGCATTTATTACCCATCCCTAATAGCCCTTGAGAAGGTGGTGATGAGCCACCTTCTTGAACCGCTGCAGTCCATGTGGTGAAGGTATTACCATAGTGCTGTTAGGGAGTTCCAGGATTTTGATCCAGCGATGATGAAGGAACGGCGATATATTTCCAAGTCAGGGTGGTATGTGACTTGGAGGGGAAATTAGAGGTGATGGTGTTCCCATGCGCCTGCTGCCCTTGTCCTTCGAGGTGGTAGAGGTTGCGGGTTTGGGAGGTGCTGTCAAAGCAGCCTTGGCGAGTTGCTGCAGTGCATCTTGTAGATGGTACACACTGCAGACACAGTGCATCAGTGGTGGAGGGAGTGAATGTTTAAGGTCATGGATGGGGTGCCAATCAACCAGGCTGCTTTGTCCTGGATGGTGTCGAGTTTTTGAGTGTTGTTGGAGCTGCACTCAAGTGGAGAGTATTCCATTACACTCCTGATTTGTGCCTTGTAGATGGTGGAAAGGCTTTGGGGAGTCACTCACCACAGAAAACCCAGCCTCCGACCTGCTGTTGTAGTCACAGTATTTATGTGGCTGATCCAGTTTCTGGTCAATGGTGACTCCCAGGATGTTGTTGGTGGGGAATTCGATGATGGTAATACTGTTGAATGTCAAGGGGAGGTGGTTAGACTCTCTCTTGTTGGAGAAGGTCATTGCCTGTCACTCTGTGGCGCGAATGATACATGCCACTTATTAGCCCAAGTCTGGATGTTGTCCAGGTCTTGCTGCATGCAGGCACAGACTGCTTCATTATCTGAGGAGTTGCGAATAGAACTGAACATTGTGCAATCATCAGCGAACATCCCTACTTCTGACCTTAGGAAGGTCATTGATGAAGCTGCTGAAGATGGTTGGGCCTAGGACACTGCCCTGAGGAACTCCTGCAGTGAAGTCCTGGGGCTGAGATGATTGACCTTCAACAACCACAACCATCTTCCTTTGTCCTAGGTATGACTCCAGCCAGTGGAGAGTTTTCCCGATTCCTATTGACTTCAATTTTACTAGGGCTCTTTGATGCCGCACTCGGTCAAATACTGCCTTGATGTCAAGGAAAGCCACTCTCGCCCTTCTGGAATTGAGCTCTTTTGTCCATGTTTGGACCAAGACTGTGAGGATGTCTGAAGCCGAGTGGTCTTGGTGGAACCGAAACTGAGCAGGTTATTGGTAAGTGCCACTTGATAGCGCTATCGATGACACCTTCCATCACTTTGCTGATGATTGAGAGTAGGTTGATGGTGTGGTAATTGACTGGATTGGATTTGTCCTGCTTTTTGTGGACAGGACAGACCTGGGCAATTTTCCACTTTGTCGGGTAGATGCCAGTAGAAGAGCTTGGTTAGAGGTGCGACGAGTTCTGGAGCACAAGTCTTCAGCACTACAGGCAGAATGTTGTCAGGGCCCATAGCCTTTGCTGTATCCAGCCTCAGCCATTTCTTGATATCACGTGGAGTGAATCGAATTGGCTGAAGACTGGCTCCTGTGATGGTGAGGACCTCAGGAGGAGGCAGAGATGGATCATCCACTCGGCACTTCTGGCTGAAGATGGTTGCAAACACTTCAGCCTTGTCTTTTGCATTCATTAATTCTTTGAAGAAGTAACAGAAATAGACAGGGTCAATGCAGTAGATGTAATATAGTTGGATTTTCAAAAGGCCTTCGATAAAGTATCGTATAGTAGATTCAGGAGCATGTGGGGTCAAGGGACAGGTAACAGAATGGATAACGAGCTGGCTGCAAAACAGAAAACAGAGTAGGGGTTAAGGGTAGCTACTCAGACTGGCAAAAGATGGGGAGTGGTGTTCTACAGGAATCAGTACTGGGGCTATTATTGTTCACAATTTACATTAATGATTTTGGGCTCGGGAATCGGAAGTATAATTTCAAAATTTGTGGATGACACCAAATTGGGAACACAATACAAAGTTAATAGTTAATATAAAGGAAGAATGTGACAAAATACAGAAAAACTTGCAGAATGGGCATGTTATTGGCAAATTAATTTCAATATAGCTAAGTGTGAGGTTGTGCATTTTGGTAGGAAGAATAAGGAGGCCACATACTGCTTGGATAATAAGAGTCTGAATGGGGTAGAGAAGCAAAGGGATCTAGAGGTACAGATACACAAATCACTAAAAGTAGTGACGCAGGTTAATAAGGCCATTAAAAAAAAGCAAACCAAGCATTGGGGTTCATTTCTAGAGGGATAGAATTGAAAAGCATAGACGTTATGTTAAATTTGTATTGAACCTTGGTAAGACCACACTTGGAGTACTGTGCACTTCTGGTCTCCATATTATAAGAAGGATATAGAGGCATTGGAGAAGGTGAAAACAAGATTCACAAGGATGATACCAGAACTGAGAGGATATACTTATCAGGAAAAGCTGAACTGGCTGGGGCTCTTTTCTCTAGAAAAGAGAAGGCCGAGGGGGTTGCCTGAAAGAGGACTTTCAAATTATGGAGGAGTTTGATAGGGTAGATGTAGAGAAAATGTTTTCACTTGTGGGGAGTCCAAAACTAGAGGTCATAAATATAAGATAGTTACTAATAGATCCAATAGGGAATTCAGGTCAAACTTCTTTACCCAGAGTGGCAAGAATTTGGAACACGCTACCACAAGGAGTAGTTAAGGCAAATAGCATAGTGTGGCGGAGCCAACAAAGGACTCAGATCATTTGTACATAATTCCTTTAACAACATGTTAGCTACAGTCTGAGTCTGTATCTTTATTTATGCTGTTTAACTGTACAGGGTGTGGTTGCTTTAACAGCGCAGCTAGAACGTGATGACGTCACACCGTTCATCACGTGATCCCCCACTGGCGGGAAAACATGATGACGTCATGACGTCAGCCACAGGACTGCAGGGGCAGTCCTCGTGGAGCCTCCAGAAAGAGCAGACCTACATTCGATGTTATCCTGCAGTTTCTTGTTAAAGCCTGTTTGTTTCATTAAAGTTCGTTTTGTTTGATCGCCTGAGTAGAACTCAGTCTTTTAGTTGGTGACTTTCGTGAACAGTTTTCGCGGAAGATCTTCAGCATGGACACGAACGCCGTGACTCTGAAACTGCCACAGTTCTGGGAGCAACAAACAGCCGCGTGGTTTATCCAGGTTGAAGCCCAGTTTGCCATCAGGAACATCGTCGCGGGTCAGACCCGTTATTACTACATGGTATCCGCCCTCGATAGCGCAACTGCCTCGCGGATCGTCAGCCTCCTCGGTAGTCCTCCTACTGACAGCAAGTAGGATACGTTAAAGGCGCGGTTGCTACAGGTCTTCGGGCTCTCGAAGTCAGAACGCGCTCGCCGGCTCCTCACTATGCCCGGCCTTGGGGACTCCAAACCGTCCGAGCTCATGAGCCAAATGCTCACGCTCTTGGGTGCCGAACCGGAATGCTTCCTCTGCCAGGAGCTATTCCTCTGCCAACTGCCGGAGCAGGTGCAGGCTGCCCTAGCCAGATCCGAGATTACAGACTGCGCCGAGCTTGCTGCCGAAGCAGATAAGATTTTCACAGTAACCCAGCAGTGCTGCGCTGCCACGAGGCACCCATCCCCCACGGACGCGGCTCCAGCTCCTCCTGCAGCGGGCTGGTGCTCCTACCATGCCCGTTTTGGTGCGAAAGCACGACGCTGCCGCTCTCCCTGCAGTTTCTCGCCCCCCAAAAAAAACAAAGCTCCTGCGGCGTTCCTGGCGAAGGAGGACCGGGTCTAACGGGCGCTCCGCGGTTGCGATGGCCGTCGGATCTACGGGGAAACTTCTTAATATCACCGATTCTCTATTGGGTCGACATTTCCTTTGTGACACCGGGGCGCAGTGTAGCATCCTACCTGCGTCGAATCTCGATATGTAAGCTGGGAACCACGGTTTTTCCCCTCGTGGCGGCTAATGGCGCAGCAATTCGACCTTTCCGAAAGCGGCGGGTCCAAGTCTGTTTCGGTGGTCAGCGCTTCCATTGGGAATTCGTCACGGCCACAGTCTCGCAGGCCATCCTAGGGGCAGATTTTCTGTGTGCCAACGGCCTCATCGATGTCCGGCACCGCCGGTTGATCAACGCGGCCACCTTCCACTCGATTCTGTGCCAGCACGGTACCACCGTGGCGCGCTCTATCGCCTGCGCTTTCCCTTCTCTGGATGACTTCACTCGGCTCCTCGGAGAGTTCCTGGAGCTGACAAGGCCCACTTTCTCCTCCTCGGCCACGAAGCATGGTGTTGAGCATCATATCACCACTACTGGCTCCCCGGTTTATGCACGGGCTAGAAGGCTTGAACCCGGCAAGCTTGCGGCTGCAAAAGCAGAGTTCGACACGATGGAGCGGCTGGGGATTATTCGCCGGTCGAATAGTCCCTGGTCTTCGCCTCTCCACATTGTTCCGAAACCGGGCGGCGGCTGGCGGCCATGCGGTGACTACCAACGCCTGAACGACGTCACTACTACTGATCGGTACCCGATCCCGCATATTCAGGATTTCTCGGCCCATTTGGCGAGAAATTCTATCTTTTCTAAAGTCGACCTCTTCCGGGGGTATCACCAGGTTCCCATGCACCCGCAAGATGTCCCGAAAACTGCAGTCATCACCCCTTTCGGCCTCTTTGAGTTCCTGCGGATGCCGTTTGGCTTGAAGAAGGCGGCACAGGCTTTCCAGTGCTTAATGGACTCCGTGCTCCGAGACCTAAACTTCATCTTCGTCTACCTTGACGACATTCTCATTGCCAGTGCTAGCAAGGAAGAGCACATCTCCCATTTGCGTACCCTCTTTACACGCCTCAGCCAGCACGGTTTAATCATCAACCCGGCCAAGTGCCAGTTCAGCCTGCAGCGGATCGATTTCTTGGGACACTGCATAACATCAGACGGCACCGTCCCCTTACTGACGAAGGTGGAAGCTGTTACCTCTTTTCCGCGCCCGCCAACCGTCAAGGCCCTGCAAGAGTTCCTGGGGATGGTCAACTTCTATCACCGATTCGTCCCTAAGGCAGCTCAGCTAATGCAGCCTTTGTACGAGGCCCTCAAGGGCAAGTCCGGTGAGGATCCAATCAGCTGGACGGCCGAGATGGACCAGGCATTCGTCAACACCAAGAGCGCTTTGGCCAGCGCAACCATGCTGGCGCACCCACTTCCAGGTGCCACCATCACCCTTACCACAGACGCGTCAGACTACGCCATCGGCGCAGTGCAGGAGCAGTGGGTGAACGGCACGTGGCAACCGCTGGCGTTTTTCAGCCGTCAACTACGGAAAAATGAAAATACAGCACCTTCGATCGGGAGTTACTGGCCCTTTTCCTAGCCATTCGCCATTTCCGGTTCTTATTAGAAGGACGTCCCTTCACGGCTTTTGTCAACCACAAGCCTCTAACGTTCGCCATGGCCAAGACCGCCGAACCGCAGTCCGCTCGTCAACAACGTTACCGGACGTTTATTTCTGAATTTACCACGGACATTCAACATGTGTCTGGTAAGGACAACCTGGTGGCGGATTGCCTCTTCCGCGCGACGGTCAATGCGGTTCACCTGGGGATTGACTACGCCCTCATGGCTGTGGATCAGGCCTCAGACCCAGAGGTCCAATCATACAGAACCGTCCCCTCTAGTTTCCAAGTGACTGACGTCAGTTTCCAGGCTGCAGGCGCCACGCTCCTTTGCGATGTCTCCATGGGCGTTCCCCGACCTATCCTGCCAGTCGCATGGTGCCGGAAGGTGTTTTGACGCCAGACACGGGTTGTCGCACCCTGGTATGAAGGCTTCATGTGGTAAACCACTTTTATCGTTCACTATCGTTACACTATGGTTATCACTGTTATATCGTTACACTATGGTTATCACTGTTTACACTGTTGTATCACTACACGAGGTCGCCTCTTGTCACGCTGTTATACCTGGGCTGACCACTGCTGACTCCGCCCATGGCTCCACCTACTTGCCCAGGTATAAAGGTGGTCGACTGGCTGGTATTCCTCCTTGTTGGATCCGATCACCCACGAGGGTGGGCTCTGTTATTTAGCCAATAAAAACCTATAGTTACTGTCTTAACTCGTCGCTTTTCATTGGATGAATTGATAGGTATATCACTTCACAACGGCTAATGTCGGCGAAGTTCGTCTGGAAGGGTATGCACCTCGATGTCCGTGACTGGGCCAACACCTGCGTGGTCTGCCAGAAGGCCAAGGTCCAGCGTCATGTTAAAGCTCCAGTGGCTACGTTCGCTGTTCCGGAGCATTGTTTCGACCACGTGCACGTGGACCTTGTGGGGCCACTTCCGCCTTCTCATGGTTATACGCATCTCCTCACCATGGTGGACTGCACCACTAGGTGGCCAGAGGCAATTCCTTTGGTTTCCACCACTTCGGCAGACGTCGCTAGAGCTTTCATCTCCTGTTGGGTTGCCCGTTTCGGGGTACCGGCGGACATCTCTTCCGACCGTGGGCCACAATTTTCCTTGGAGCTCTGGAACGCTGTAGCTCAGGGGCTCGGCCCCAAACTTCATCGCACCACCGCCTATCATCCACAGGCAATCGGCCTTTGCGAGCGATTCCACAGGTCGCTTAAAGCCGCCCTACGGGTCAGTCTTCAAGGTGCAGGATAGGTGGACAGACTCCCGTGGGTCCTTTTGGGTCTTCATATGGCGCCCAAAGAAGACCTGCAATCGTCCTCAGCCGAACTCGTTTATGGCCAGCCTCTCGGAGTACCAGGGGATTTCCTCCCTTCTCCCAGAGCCATGGTCCGCCTCCCAGCAACTCATCAGCCACCAGGAAGGGGCCAGACGCTTCGCTCCGGTGCCTACATCAAATCACGGCTTACAGAGCTCCCATGTGCCAGGGGAGCTAAAGAATGCCGAGTACGTATTTATCTGCCACGATGCTCAATGGGATCCGCTCAAGCCCCCTTACACTGGTCCTTTCCGCGTCATCGAATCAGGAGACAAGTCCTTTTCGGTCGATATCAGAGGAAAGCCGGATCACATTCGGTGGACCAGTTGAAGCCGGCTCACCTGGACCTGGACGCCCAGTCGTCATCGCTCAACCACCGAAACGTGGCCGACCGCCCGCAGCCGCCGTGCCAGATCAACCACAGCCACCTGCCAACTCGACCACACTCGTCGCGCCAGCTCAACCACAACCGCCTGCCAGTTCAACCACCGTCCATCAGCTTCCTCTGCAAGGTTACCGAAGTCGCTCGGACAGACTTGTCAGGCCTCCCCGACGTCTCACTTTTGCTGTTAAAGACAATTCTGGGGGGGCGCATGAGGCGGAGCCACCAAAGGACTCAGATCGTTTGTACATAATTCCTTTAACAACATGTTAGCTACAGTCTGAGTCTGTATCTTTATTTATGCTGTTTAACTGTACAGGGTGTGGTTGCTTTAACAGCGCGGCTAGAACGTGATGACGTCACACCGTTCATCACGTGATCCCCCACTGGCGGGAAAACGTGATGACGTCAGCCACAGGACTGCAGGGGCAGTCCTCGTGGAGCCTCCAGAAAGAGCAGACCTACATTCGATGTTATCCTGCAGTTTCTTGTTAAAGCCTGTTTGTTTCATTAAAGTTCGTTTTGTTTGATCGCCTGAGTAAAACTCAGTCTTTTAGTTAGGAACACACGTTCCTACAATAGATTCATTTAAGGGGAAGCTAGATAAGTGCATGAGGGAGAAAGGAATAGCAGGATATGCTGATAGGGTTAGATGAAGAGGGGTGGGAGGAGGCTCGTGTGGAGCATAAACCCTGGCATAGACCAATGTTCCCTGTAATTTTCTTTGGCCCTGCACGGCCCTTTTAAGAGGCTGCGCGGGCCATTCAAAATACCACGCATGCGCGGTTTTTACACTGAAAAGCTGGCTGCGCAGGTTCCTTGGAGCACAGTTGGGCCAAATTTTGTGCTGTAAACTCGATGTAAATTGGCAAGAACTTAATTTACAAAATACTTGGATTTAGCAATTGGTACTTGTTCTCTGTTCACAGGAAAACAACAAAGGCGTGAGGATGGGTGCAGAACAAGGAAAGAAATGTTTAATGAATATTCGGGAAACTAATCTGTATGAGGTGAAGAATGTGAAACGATCTCTGACATTATTTAGAAACGTAAGAATTATTTTGGCAATACAACATGAGACAGCAAAATTGATTTTGTATTCAAACATGTTACTAAATTATACACACCAAAACATAGATGGCCTGAAAATCCCAGACATTAGTGTTGGGTTGTACTTGTACCCACACAGAAACTCCACCACTGACACCACCAAAGTTCGCAGGTCAGAAGGAGGTCCCTTAATTCTCATACCAGCGCTGGGCATCTGTGCCATTTGGACATCCATGGCATCCACCATTGTGAACATGCTGGAAAATGCAGTGGATGCGAGTGAGCTGGGGAGAGGTGGATGGGAAGGTGGGTTTGTTAAGTTTCCCTCTCCCTGGAAATAAGTTGATGGTGGCTCCAGCAGCCCCTCTTATAAGACAAAACTGATTTTGTGTTCACAAATGTTACCAAATTATTTACAGCACCTTTGTGAGGGAGCTTCATTCAATTAAAAAAAAATCCGCTCCCCGCAGGGATCCAGAAAGAACCACGCCCACAACTGTGGGAGGTTCTTTCTGAAATTCACACCGAACCTGACGAACAGGCAGTCACACCCGTAGTCCCGGTAGCAAGTAAGATTGGTCAGATAGACCAGAGATTTGAGAGAAGCTACCAGTTGGTGGCTAGTTTTTTTGGTCTGATCAAGCATACCTCCACTGACCATTACACTGGGACCCACGAAAGGCCTGCAGCATGGCAACACCCAGCATAGGGTGTCCTCGTGCCCAGCAATGCCCTCCCTCCCTTAAATGTTTGGAAATCTGCAGCCATTCCAGCATACTCCTGCTATAATGTGGACAGGAATCCAGCGCAACAGATGAAAACTAGGTCAGGGCCCACGTATCTGGGTTATGGTGTTGTTGCACCCATTCCAGTGAACACCTGCTGAAGTTATGGTGGGAGTACACTAAAATGGCCACAAATTTACAGGGCTAGTTCTTCTTGCATCTGATTAACATATGAATTTGGTATCTCGCTATGCTATACCCATGTTAGGATTGTACAATAATCCGACCGTCTCCGGCTCCGACTTATTCCACGTAGATTCCAACTGAAATTCCACCCTTCATGTTTCGGATCCACCCAGGATTACAGATATCTCCAAGATATTCAGTGTTCCTCGAACCACTGCTCTCGCCGTATCCGGAGATCCACACTCAATGCCATGCGCCGCCACATGCATACTCTCGACCTCTCTCTTCAGAAGCACCGACTCAGTATCTCAAAGCTGTCCTAGTCTGCAGTTCCATTTCATCCTTCGCCTCATCTGGCGCTTTAACAAAAAACTTTTTTTCTTCCTTTCAGGTGTCAAGGCTTGCAAGATTCAACAACTCTTGGACACCAACGCCCCTCCGGAACCTTCTTCCCCTTCACTTTCCTCTGACCCCATCCCTTTTTCCAATCTCACCCCCTGCCGTGTTTTCACTATCTCCTCTGACCTTCCCCTTTCTGACCCCAAACGATCAGTCCTCGGCAAAGGCCTGAGCTTCATCCCATTACGCCCCCACCTCAATGAATTTCAAGCTTGGCACGACGCTGAGCTCTTTTTCTGTCGCCTTTGTCTCCGTGCCCACTTCTTTGGCCAGGAGTCTTCCCCCCACACAGCTGACCCTTTCACCCATTTTCAGAATTCTCATTCTACCTGGACCCCTCCTTCTGGCCTCTTAACCTCTCTAGGTCTTTTCATTGCAAACGGCATGACATCGGCCGTCTCAATTTCTCTGTTCCCCTTACGCACTCCAACCTACCTCCCTCTGAACGTGCAGCACTCCATTCTCTCAGATCCAACTCCAACATTGTCATTAAACCTGGTGACAAGGGTGGCGCTGTTGTTGTTTGGTGAATCGACCTCTACCTAGCGGAGGCTGAACGCCAACTCTCCTCCTACCTCCCCCTGGACCATGACCCCACTACTGAACATCAAGCCACCGTTTCCAAGACTGCCACTGACCTCATCTCCTCTGGAGATCTTCCCTCCACGGCCACAAACCTCATAGTTCCCCAACCCCACAGAGCCCGATTCTACCTCCTTCCCAAAATCCACAAACAGGACTGCCCTGGTAGACCCATCGTTTCAGCCTGTTTTTGCCCCATGGAACTTATCTCTTCCTATCTCGACTCTATTTTTTCTCCGCTTGTCCAGTCTCTTCCCACCTACATCCACGACTCTTCTGACGCCCTCCGCCACTTTAACAGTTTCCTGGTCCCGTCGTCTTTTCACTATGGACGTCCAATTCCTCTACACCTCCATCCCCCACCAGGATGGCCTGAGGGCGCTCTGCTTCTTCCTTGAACAGAGGCCCAACCAGTCCCCATCCACCACCACCCTCCTCCGCCTGGCTGAACTTGTTCTCACATTGAACAACTTCTCCTTTGACTCCACTCACTTCCTCCAAATTAAAGGTGTTGCTATGGGAACCCTCATGGGTCCTAGCTATGCCTGCCTTTTCGTGGGATATGTGGGCGATTCTTTGTTCCAGTCCTACTCGGGTCCCTCCCTCCCCTTTTTTTCCGGTACATTGAGGACTGTATCGGTGCAGTTTCCTGCTCTCACCCTGAACTAGAAAATTTCATTCACTTTGCTTCCAATTTCCACCCTTCCCTCACCTTCACATGGTCCATCTCCGACTCTTCCCTTCCCTTCCTCAACTTCTCTGTCTCCATCTCTGGGAATAGGCTATTGACAAACATTCACTATAAGCCCACAGCTACCTGGACTACACTTCCTCTCACCCCGCTTCCTGTAAAGCCACTATTCCATTCTCCCAGTTTCTCCGTCTCCGCCGCATCTGCTCCGACGATGCCACCTTCCATACTCGTGCTTCCGACGTGTCTTCCTTTTTCCTCAAATGAGGATTCCCCTCTACCGTGGTTGACACAGCCCTTGACCGTGTCCGTTCGATTTCCTGCACTTCTGCTCTCACCCCTTCCCCTCCCTCCCAGAACCACGATAGGGTTCCCCTTGTCCTCACCTTTCACCCCACCAGCCTCCACATTCAAAGGATCATCATCCGCCATTTCCACCACCTCCAGCATGATCCCACCACCAAAAGCATCTTCCTATCACCTCCCCTTTTAGTATTCTGAAGGGACTGCTCCCTCTGTGACACCCTGGTCCACTCCTCTATCACCCCCAACACCCCTTCGCCCGGCACCTTCCCATGCAAGCACAGGAGATGCAACACCTGCCTTTTACCTCCTCCCTTCCCACTGTCCAGGGCCCCAAACACTCCTTCCAGGTGAAACAGCGATTTACTTGTACTTCTTGCAATTTAGTATACTGTATTCACTGCTCATGATGCGGTCTCCTCTACACTGGGGAGACCAAACGCAGATTGGGTGACTGCTTTGCGGAACACCTCCGTTCAGTCCGTAAGGGTGACCCCGAGCTTCCGGTTGCCTGTCACTTTAATTCTCCGCTCCACTCCCACCTCTCCGTCCTCAGCCTCTTGCACTGTTCCAATGAAGCTCAATGTAAGCTCGAGGAACAGCACCTTTCGATTAGGTACTTTACCGCCTTCTGGACTCAACATCGAGTTCAACAATTTCAGTCCATAACCTTTGCCCCAATCATTTTTTTTCTCTCTCTCACATGGCAGCTGTCGATCATTCTGCCACTGCCATTTACACTTCATCTAGAGTCATCTTTTGTTTCTTAACTTGTCCCATTACCATCTCCTTTTGCCTTGCACCATCATCCCTTTTGTGTCTCAATCTCTCCTGCCTTCCATCCTATCACAGACCTTCCCTTTGTTCTTTCCTCCCCTCCCCCCTCTCCCTGCCCCTACACTTGTTTAAAAACTTGTTACATTTCCAACTTTTTCAAGTTCTGATGAAGGGTCATCGATCTGAAACTTTAACTCTGTTTCTCTCTCTACAGATGCTGCCTGACCTGCTGAGTATTTCCAGCATTTTCTGTTTTTATTTCAAATTTCCAGCATCTGCAGTATTTGCTTTTGTATTAGGATTGTACATGTTTACATCTGAGAGTACTTGGGCCTGTATGCTATGGTTTCTTCCCCAGTAGAGAAACCAGCTGAAGCCACATCGCAGTAGTTTGCCCTCGCTCTATCACGTCTTTCATATGGCTCTCAAAACCAGCATCATAAAGAGGCTTTATTGTGTTGTACAAATCCAAAAGGAACAGGAACTAAATAAGGTTTAAAGTAATTTTGATATCTGCTTATCTCTTAGGTTGTTTTTGCATTGAGCGCACCTGGATGCCAGCACATACCTTATAGAGAATCTAAACTTACACGCATTCTACGAGATTGGTAAGGATTAAAGCTTTTCTGGAGAGAGGAAAGAGTTGGCAAGTGGAAAGCCAATTTGTGATTGTGTAGATATGTGTTTAAGTTTAAAATAAAATGTAGCTACTGGCAAGAGACAATGTTGTAGATAATACAAAGACTGTTGTCTGCCATTGATGCTGGCATCCTAGATTCAACGGCAAAATGGATGCTCTGAGAATGGAATGTGATAATAAGTTGTTCAAACATCCAGATAACTTGATCATTCTGTGAAATGCAAATCTCTTCATACAATAGCTCATTTAACTCAACTGATTCCCCTTTCAGCCTGGGTGGAAATTGCCTGACGTCCCTGATTGTGACAGTTTCTTCAAGTTCTGCATCTGTACATGAAACCCTCAGCACTTTGCAGTTTGCCACCCGAGCAAGATCCATCGTAAACTGTGCAGGGAAAAACACACATAAACGGAGCGGTAAAGATCAGGTAAGTGGAAGAGTCTGGTGATTCTTGAATTAGGCCAGTGGATTCCATTTAGAGGAACTGGAGCTAAACGCCCAACCTAAATGTTTCTCAGTAGATGAGTTTAACCAGCTCAGGGCACGGGCCAGTAAGTGAAGAATCCAATGATGTGCTCTTTACTAGGAGGAGGAAAGCTTACCAGGAGAATATCCTAATCTGCAGTGTGACCCGCTCTACCTCCTCCTGCCATGGATTATCAAGCCACATAGATAGAGGCAGTGGGGAAGTATGTGTCTTAAGCTATCTTAGACCCCTAACTAAAGGGATAAACAGATAACAGTTTAATTTTTGAAGGTTTAATGTAACTAGTGGATCCCTCAGTGTTGCTTACAGAAAGGCAGAGTATTTGCTGTTTTATGAAGACATGGGTAATATACAATGGCCGGAATTTTCCTGCTGCCGTGCATGCGGGTTTGGAGGCGAGTCGGCAGTAAAAGTTGCAGAAAATGCGAGCGCGTCAGGAACGCACTGTCATCCCGCCTCCTCGCGCTTTTAACTCGGGCGCATTTGCCAGCACGTCACGGACCCGAACAGCAGAGTCGGGTGATCTAATTAAGCTCATTAAATCCTTGTTGTGAGACCCTTAACAGGGATTTTAACAGACCTTTTGATTTTCACTGGATGACCATGGGAATCACGCAGCTCAGGAACCACGTCTGTCAACCGAGGTGGAAGCTCAGTGGCCGTTGAGCGATGTCATTAATACAGAGCATGGAAATCCAAATAAAAACTCCCACATGGCACCTCATTACTTGCCTAAGGGAAAGGCTCTTGCTGACTCCATTTTGAGCACAGATTTAGGTGTCTGGAGTTTGCAAGTCTTTTCTGCAACCTCGGAAGCCACTCTCGCCACATTGCCAGTAAATATCACAACATTGACAGATTGCGGCTCTGATCTCTACTTGACCTGCCATCTATTACATCAGCATGGGTGCCGCTTATACTGTCTCACCTTGGTCCTCACAATCTCACATAAGACCCAGAGGTGTACGTATCTGCGTTGGTGCTGGTTGCGCTTGGGTCTGCTGACGGTGCACCATCAGAGGCTGGAGGCTCCTCTGAGGAGTCATCTTCGTCCTCTGGCTGGACAGTGGTGGGGGCTCTCAATGGACCTGTGCGAGAGTAGAGACGATTTAGAAATGTTATATTAAGAATGGGTAACGATACCATTATGCGCATTATGAACATTCACTGGCTGCTGAATTCAGTGACTGCTGTATGCCATGTGGCTGTATGAGATGTAATTCTGTCACCAGGTTGCTGAGAGGTCCCCTCCTCTCCGTCTCCCACCGCCAGCAGCTCTGCAACTCTTGAGCCCTGCAGGGCCACCTCCTCTGCTGCAGTTAAGGTACTGAAGGATGGAGGTCCACATCCAGTTCTCTCCCTTTTCCTGTTGTTGTGGGCTCTCTTCTCCTGCAAGGGGCAAAGAGGAGAAGTTTGAGTGAGAGTGATGAATGAGTGTAAGGAATGTGTGGGTTACATCTGTAGAGGGTGTCTAGGAGGGAGTGTGGTGCCAATGCCAAATGGCCTCTTTCTGTGGTGTTACTTGGTATGATTACATTAGGATGAAGGTGTGTGTGGGGGGTGATTAGTCAGATGGGGATGTGAGTATGTACATAGAGAGAGAGAGAGGGATGGGTGGACGTGCAAGGTGTGCAGCGTTCTGTCTTTGTGAAGTCATTTTTCTATTTCTCCGTAACAAGACACTCCTCTCCAATCCTTCCTTCACACTCCTACATGAACCTTCAAATGCAATGTGGCCAAGGCTGGTTTAAATATCCCCGCTGGAAATGAGTCATCAATTACGTCATCAGACCCGCACCATTTAATAGAGCCGGGAAACACGCATGTCTGCCTTAATAGGGGTCATTACGCTAAAGTCGCTATGAAGAGCGGGCTGATCAATACATTGCGGTACCAACCCGTTATGCGGCCCGCACGCACTCGATCCAACTCAGTAGGGAAAATTCCGGCCAATGTATTATTCTGCTGTTAAGATGGAGCTTTGTGTAACTGGAGTGTTCCTTTAGGGCAACAAGGTCTAATTACTCTATAGGCACATATTGAGGTCAATTACAGGCTAAATTGCTCTTAGGCAGATGCTGAGATCAATTAGCAGCTGTAATAGATAGCAGGTAAATCCTCACTGATCTTTATGTCAGCAAAGCAGTAGGAAATGGCTTTCTACATTTTCCCAAGTATCCTGTATACCTGAAAAATTATATAAATATTTATATAGAGAGAGATAGAAAAGATAGTTGTAACATCTGAACATTTTTCTTAAAAACGGAGTTTTCCCCCCATTTATAACCACTGTTATTATAGGGTAATTTCATGCTCCTAGCCCCTCACAGGGAGCTTGGCTCACAGATGAGTTTGCAACATTAAGCTATATTTCTTAGTAGCTTAGTTTGGAGACTCTTAAATACGGTGGTGGATTTCTCTATATTCAGACATCTGCTGATAAAAGAGAAAGAAACATTGAATACCCTTAAACAACTTTTCTTTTCTGGGAAAATAAAACAGAAAGTGCTGCAAATACAGGTCTGCCAGCATCTGAAAATTGAAAAGATAAGTTACAGTGTGGATATTGTTGGTTAAAAAGACCAGTGTTTTCTTTTTACTTGAGTAGTGCCAAAAAATAGATAGTCGATGCTGAGAGGTTCAATACCTATATTACTTCCTTCAACAAAGCTAAGCACTTTACAAGCGGAGTAGATTTACAGATAGAGTACAATAAATGTAAGCATGCCTTCGAACACTGTACTACTCTTAACACACAAAATGTCTCCTTTTATACCATTCTCCTACATGTCGTAGACTTGAATCGGCCTCCTTTCCCTCGATTGGCTTCCTTCTGCCACCTGACCACACATGGCACCTCCCCTCCAATAACTTTCCATTGCTCCTAGACTGGTCCAAAGCCCAGGTTATTCTGCACATAGCATTTCCCTTATCTTGAGTTCTTTCCCTTTAATCTGCCTGTTTTCTGTGTGAGAATTGCAAAGAAGCAGCTGCCATTCAAATAACTCTTTTGTCTTTCAAACTTTCACAACCTTCTTCTGGCAAACTTTTCAAGGTCCAGTCACAATGCCTTATGTACTACACTGTTGCTAACAAGCTCACACACACAAGCTTATAGTATGATCTCTATTCTGTATGATAAGCTAATTTTTAATTTCCCATCAACCTCTCTGCCCTTTCTTTACTCCATGTTTCAACATGGCCCATGTTCCAAGGGATATAGACTCTTTGACCACAAAAGTAACCCCCCATGACCCCAGCTATTCACAATCTATCTATATATATATATATATATATATAAACAGATACTTCTGTCTATCTATCTGTCCTCACGTGTGCGTCTGTCCGGCTATGCGCTCGAAAGTTATAGAGCGTACCTACGCATGCGTTACGTCGAAAGAAAGCTTACCTTTCCAAAACGGTGGTAAGCGTATTTACGTTTCGGCCGGACAAAAATCGCGCCCGCGGTATCCGAAAAAACGTTCAAAATTCCACTCATTAGCATCTCATTATCCGCTCATTAGCGACAGAGTGACCTCGAGGTCGACCAATCGTACGCCGGGTTCCTGGCACGTGCGGCCGGGCCCTCCTACGGTCGAGTGACAGGACGATTGATCAATCCTACGCTTTGGTGACCTGACGGTCGACCAATCGGTGCGTGTGTGGGCGGGCCTTATCGTTCTGAACCGAGGTGAGTCGCCACCATCTTGATTCCAAACATTTCCTTTCTTTTTCCCGCTTTCTGCGTCTTTCAAAAAAACGTTGCTTTTAAAACACATATTGTTTTTAAAAAAAGTTAATTACTTTCTAAATCTTTTATCTAATCTCATTAATTTTCCTACCTTTCCCCGTTTTTCCAGGTAGGCCTCGAAGCCTCGGCCTCTCCTCCGCACCCATGCCCGAGCTAGGCACCTCCCGGCCCCAGTCAACAAGCGGCCCCCGATGGCCGCCATCTTTGTGAAGGCTGGAGGGGCGGGCCTCAGCCGAGCGCCGATACCGCTGCCATCTTAGTAAAGGCTGGTGCGGCGGTGGCGGCACGGAGCTCCGCAGAGCAGGAGCGCGGCGGCGTCTAACACTTCCCCCCCCCCCCGCCAAGTCTGTCTCTCTCTCTCTTCCCCGCGCCTCCTGAATGCGCGGGGGAAAGAGGCCCGGGGCACCGTGGCCGCTTTCGGAGACTTCAACTCCGTGGCAGGTGAGGAGGGTCTTTCTTCACGCAATCGGCCGCTCAGGCCAAGGCCCGGAGATCGGGAGGCGGAGAGGGGAGGAGGGTTACCAAAGCAACCGGGGCTCGGGCGGGGTGGCGGGGGCT